>NW_027186383.1:7606802-7668730 GCF_028583685.1 Petaurus breviceps papuanus
GGGCCTGGACAACGGCTTCCCAGAATCCAGATCAAATCACAGAACACTTCTTAAAGTGAGCCCCCAAAACAAAGCCTCACATCAGGGCTTATATAGCCTTCTCCTGGCTCAGAGAATGTAACAACCTTCTGGACCCACTGGCCAATCAAAAAGCATCTCCTGAAAAACAAGCCTCCCACCCCAGGCTCCAGGTGCACTTTAGCCTAGGGGCAGGGAAGATCTTTAAAATTTACATTCCCATTACACCCACCCAACCCGGAAGACTTAGGGAGTCTCCTTCCCCATGTTCAGCAAGATTGCTGTCCATGGTACTGGGGCCAGGGCTGCCTTCAAGTATCTAACTGAATCCTCTGGGGAGGAACCGACTTGGAATTTCTGGAAATACCTAGTAGGCCCAAATGGAAAAGTGGTGGGAGTCTGGGACTCATCTGTGTCAGTAGAGGAGATTCGACCCAAGATCTATGAGCTTGTGGGGAAACTCATCCTAGGGAAGAAGGATGAGTTATAATCACTCCTGACATTTTCCTTGACTTCACAATGCCAAATGTGAATACAAAATGTGAATGCCAGATTTTTTCCCACAGGTGCCTTGCAGGGAGAGATTCCTCTTTCCTTACTCTTCAAACCCAGGGAGAAAAACTTGGGCTTTCAGTGATATATTTTCTTCATTTAATCTAGACAAGAGTCAATAAGAACTTGGTGCCAGTAAGAACTCAATAGCTTATAAGAATTTGTGGCTACTAAGATCTCAGAATCTCTTCCAAGTTACAACTTGGAACCAATAAACACTCAGCAGCCTATAAGAACTTATGGCCAATAAAAACTTGAGACCAGTGAGAGTTCAGGAGCCTAAAAGAATTCAGGCACCAACAAGAACTTGTGGTCAAAGAGAATTCTTCATAAGAATGTGGCTACTAAGATCTCAGTAACTAATAAGAGCTTGGAGTCAGCAAGTAGCCAGCAGCCTCTAAGAACTTCTGGTCAATCAGTGCTCAGGAGATAATAAGCACTTGTAGCCAGTAAGATTCCTCATCAGCCTATGAAAATTTATAGCTATTAAGTTCTGAGTAACCGGTAAGAACCTGTGGTCAATAAAGACTCATCAGCCTAAAAGAGCTTGTGGCTACTAAGATCTCAGTAAACAGTGAGAACTTGTGACCAATAATGTTGGCCTTCAAATGGAAAGAGATTTTGGAATGCTTTCCGAAACCTTAGCCCAGAAAGAGGCCTCCACTGTGCTAGGAGGCCAGCATGGCTGGGTGGAGGGCCAGTGTCACTCCCAGCTTCACAGGGGCTTGTTTTCTCAAAACTGTGGTTCTTAAAAGCTTTGCCTATTTGATATCCAGGAGCAGCTGCTCCTAAAACTTAAAGATGTTTTCTCTGAGTTTTAAGAAACATCTTTTCAGTGAAACAGAATTTTATGTAGCAAATGTCAATACACTTGACCCCTTAGTTCTCTTTGCAAACGAAAGCACAAAACATAGGTGAGAAAAACCACACAAAGCTCAGGGTGGTTTTTCTATCTGATAGGTCCATCTAGGATTCTGTATAGTACCTTGTTTGCATGCATTTTAAGTGTCCTGGATAAAGCCTCCTGTACACAGCTCACAGTTTGCCTCCTAATCATAGTGCATAAAGGAATCCACACATCTCCCCTTCCTTGCTCCCCCCCCCCTTTACCCTCCACTTCCCAATCAGCCACAAGGACCTTTCACAGACTTCAAATCAAGTGAAACATGAAAGATTAAGAATTTGTTGTCATCAACTGACCATGCAAAGGATTCAACAGCGTTCTTCTTTAATGTAAACCATGCTCTTTAAATGGACATATAAACCACTAAAAAAAGTGGTTTTCATTCAGTCAGTCATCAGTAGTAGGAAAGAATCAATTAATTGGAACAATAGGCTAGTTTATCTACTGGCAACTGTGTATGATATAGGAAGGGCTGAAAGATGAGCGTTTTAGGCAATGTAGTTGTACTGGTTTGGGTTTTCTTTGTCTCTTTCCATGTAGTCCCTGTCGATTAAGGATTCTATTCTCTTCTTAAGATCAGCCGGCTTAACTGGGAACCTCAACTGATTATATGCTTCTGAAACAAGCAGATTGTGGTCTAGAGCCTTTCTGATTTTCATGATTCTCACAATTGCAGCGTCAATGTGATGCTGTCGGTCCTGGAAGACCTTTTCTGTCGTGCTGGCTTGTTCCTCTACTGTTTCTTTCATCTGGATTTGATTGATTTTAATCCTGAAGAGCTTGTGTCTGAAGTCATCATTGCTAGTAAATTTATCACCGTCTTCCACATCTTTGCCCCTTGGATTTTTTGTCAGAACTCTAGCTTTGCCACAGGCTAATGACTGAAGTGTTCTCCTTAATTCTGCATCCTCTATTCCTGTAGCTTGCTTGATGTCTTCTACACTGAATTCTTCACCATCATTAAACATTATCAACACCAGCGTTTGGAAGAGAGAGACCTGGAGTTCCTTTTTCCCCTCTTTAAATTCTGCCTTTACTACACAATGTCCTAGTGTTGACTGCCACTGAAGCTTCCTCCCACTGTGTTTACCTAAGTAAAAATTCTTGAAAATCTCCTGGAGTCTTACCAGCTCATCTGGCAAGTGAACCTCCATCGGCACATAGGTTGGCCAGTGACCCATTGTCAAGACGCTCACAGTTAGTTCAGTGAAGACAGGAAAGTTCTGGATTTGCACATACTGTTTGAACTGGACCATGATGTCTTTGGACAGCTCTATGTCTCTGAACATCCCTTCCAGTTTGCTGGTGAACATGGCTCCACATTCCTGCTTGAGCTTGGAAAGCATTGCTTTCTCAGCATCTGCAGATGCACTCTTTCCAAACAACAGTCTTTTGACTAAATCCTTCTTATAAAAGGCTTCAAAGACATCTTTTCCATAAACAAACCGAAATATGATCATGATTTTATCCAACATTTTCTCAAGTTCTTCATCTGTAGCTTCTCTGTTACCTGCACGGAGCTTTGAATCCACGTACTTTGCTATGAGTTCAGCAGGCTTATTTGGTCTTTTGTTAATGAAGGTTTCAAATGCTTCTTTCGTGGCATTGACAAACCTTTCACTTTTCATAAAGCTGACTTCAATTATATTGTCAACTTTATCTTTAAAATCCAGCAATTCCTGCACCATAGTCTTATCTTTTTCAGGATTAATGACAATAGTGCTGCCAAATGCCTTGATGTATTCAGTCCAGTACTGCAAGAGAATAGGAATGCCATTGCATACCCTGCTGAACAGCTGATAGAGTAGAGACAAATCTTGAGTCCGATTTTCATCTAGAAGGGGACTTAAGCCTTTCTGAAGGATGGCTATTAAGTGTTCACCTAGAAGTTGTTTTTCTACAGTAGCGATTAGTGGCTTCTGAGTGCTCATATCTAGATAGGTGATCAGTCTGTCTTCTTCTTCTTCTAGACGTCTGTTGACATGATGAAAGTATTGCGAAGCCTCTCTTTCTTGCATTAAACACTGACCCTCTGCTGCATATAGCCGGTTGGTTTCTTCCAAAAATTTCTGTTCAAAAGAATCTTGATAAATCTGTAAGTCTGAAAGCATGCTCAGAAGGCTTCGAAGCAAACTTCTATCAATTGCCTCACCATTCCTTTCCCTCTCAATCAAAAGGAGAATGCCTTCAATAGTCTTTTTCTGGACTTTCTGATCACTAATTATGTGGTTCCTAAATAATTCTAGACCCATGTCCCAAATGGAAGGCAGCATTGAATTCTGAAGAACATATGTTCTGTCCAGGAACAAAAAAATGCTCCTAATCATGGACATCTGTCTGCAGTGAGCATGCCAGCATTTATCTATCTTCCTTAGAAATAGCACACCGTCAAGTGAATCCTCTCGGAATTGGTGAATTTGGGATGTGATGTGCCCTTCACAGATCTGTCTCAGCTGTTTGTATAAGTTCGCAGCAATCCTGTAGGAACAGAGGTTTTCAACAGCCTGATAGAGTTCTTCTAAATTGTATGTAATTGAAGTGCTGTTCTGAATGGCTACCACCGCCTCTTTCAGCTTCTGCCAGGTTTCATCAGTGTAGTTTTCTGGCATAGGTTTGTCTTTAAAGTTCCTGATCACCAGTTTCTTGGCTGAGCCTGGTTTGCTGTTGATGAAGCTGCTGGTGGTGGGGGGGGCTTTGGTTAGATCGTTTGCATGGTGCCTTTCAGCCATAGAGGAGATGATTAAGTTTTTGTTTTTAAGTTCCTGCTGCTGAGATGCAGCAATACCAGGTGAAGAAGAAGAAGATGCCTGTTCCTCGGCCATCTTCACATCAAGTCCTGTAAAATCCAAGGAATCTTCCAAATGCAGCTTCTTCTACAGGTGGTGATGAAATCACTGGGCAAGAGGCTGGAGAGGAGTTCTTGGGAGGGTGTGGGGGAAGAGGAGGAGCAAGAACAAGGGATGGGATCAAAGTCTTCTTTTTGGTGGCGGCTGCTGCTGTTTAGCTTTCTTTTCCTGGAATAGGAGGCGAAGGTGGCCAAGGCAGGGCTGGTGCTGTCATGACCTTCAGTGGCAGGTCTGACCTCCTGGGAAGGAGGAACAGCAGCAGCTGGGAGCTTGGGGGATGAGAAACCTGTGGGAAACATGAAATTACTGGTGTCAATTAGGCTGGGAAACATGAAGCCCTTTGGGTGGGCGAGAAAGAAAAGGTGGGAAAGCAACCCATCCAGGGCTGAGTGAGAGGGGTGGGCAAGAAGAGGCAAGGATGCAGGGAAGGGGGCACCCAGTCAGTCAATCTGCTTCTTTATGAATGAATGAAGTTCTCATTGCTCTCCCTGGCTCTCATTTCTTTCCCCATGTGTAGAGATTCCTGTTTCTAGACTGGATGTGATCTCTCTGTCGGCGAAACAAGAAGCACAATGTATATACCAGAAGTCCCCGGTGGACTTCTCCAGGTGAGTGAGTACAAAGCAAGTCATTGGGCGTCACTGCAGGCAGCTCCTCCCTTCATCAGTTAGGGTGCCTCCCTGGAGGGGTACCATCCTGCCCCCTCTGTAGCTCTTTCCAACATTGTTATACTGTTCAGTAGCTTTGGCATTTAGGCAAAGTCATGACTCTTTCTCTGTGGAGTCCCAGACATTATGTTGCACAACTTTTTGAATTGAATGGATTTGACATATCTTAGAGATGTTTTCATTTGTCTTTTTACAATTTTGGGAGAATAAACACAATTTTTCTTACAACTGTTGCTTTTTGTGTTCCCCTTTTTAAAAAAATCCTCCTGTCTTTTTAAAGATCTTTTTTTAATTAAATGTAAAATTTTTTTTAACATCACCTTCCTTCTTTTAAATTTTTCTTTTTTTGTTATTCTGAGCTTGATAAACATCACCAAACATGAACATTTCCATATGCAAAGAACAGAATAAGAGGGTTGCATAGGAAATTTTAAATGCTTTATTGATGCAGTTTTCTTCCCTCCCCCTTTTTTTTAAACATAAACTTCTAATCATGCCCTCTGAAGCCCTTTGTTAGAACAACCATAATCTAGCAAAACAAGTTCATGCATTAGCTTTGGCCAAAAATGCAGATGTCATTATCTCCTCTTTACATCATTGTCTTCAAATGTCTTTCACCTCTCCCTTACCTGGAAGTCATCTGATGTCACAGAGAATAAAAACTGCGGGAAGGGGCATCATTTCTAGAAAATGGACATGTCTGCGTGTCTCAGCATCCTCCGAGTTAAACATACACAGACCCTCACTACTGCAGAGAGGAGGCTGGGGCACTTTCACATCTCTGCTTCAGGGCTAAGCTTGGTATTAGATTTATCCACTATCCAGTGTGGGTTTTATTTGTTCTTATTCTACCCATTTAAATTGTAGTCATTGAATATTTCATTTTCCTGTTTCTGCCTACTTCTGTCTGCCTTAATTCAGGTGTTTTCCAATGGCTCTCTGAAATTTATTTATTTATTTTAAGCAATCAGGGTTAAGTAACTTGCTCAAGGTTACACGACCAGTTATTTTTGTGTGGGTGCCAAGTATCTGAGGCTGGAACCAATCCCGGGTCTCCCAATGCTGGGGCCGGTGCTCTTACTCACTGCAATGATTTCTTTTTTTAGCTATTCTCTCCCCAATCACTGAGCATTAACTTTGCTCCAAATTTTTTGGTACTATCAAAAATGCTATTAAGCCTATTCTGGTAGCTCAGCTCCCAATTGTTCTCTAGGATGGAATCAATATTTCTGTCATGCTTTGTGTCAGTTCCATATATATTTTGAGCTTCTTTTAAAAAATGTTTGTATTTCTTTAGTCTTTACCCACATTTTCCATTATATCTCTCTTCTACCCCTCCCAAGTGCAAAGAGGAAGAAATTTTTTTTTTGTAATTCTAGACATTCTATCAAAATGGTCTGATTATATGTCTCTGATATATACACATTTATATGGAAAATATGTGACTATATATCACATGAAAGTAAATATGCAGAATTTATGAATATATACTTATTTGTTTAGATATTTATATTATCCATCCCCATGGTGGAAGAGAGACAGAGGATATCTTTTCAAATATCTTTTTTGGGATTAAGCTTGGTCATTACGATATCTCATTCAGTTTAGATTCTACTATGGTATATATTCTTCTTTTTTTATGTTTTGCTTTTTGGAGGGCAGTTGGGGTTAAGTGATTTGCCCAAGGTCACAGCTAGTTTTGTGTGTGTGTCTGAGGCCAGGTTTGAACTCAGGTCCTCCTGACTCCAGGGCCAGTGCTCTATTCACTGCGCCACTTAGCCGCCCCCTATGGTATATATTCTTAACATTTACATATTTGTGTATATTGATTTCCTGGTTCTACTTAATCCATTTTATATAATTTCACAGAAGTCTGTATTCATCTTGTTCATTGTTTCTGCAGCACACTCATATAGATGTCCCTTATTTTAATACCATTATGAGATTTTTTTTCAGGCTTTTCATTAGTTTTGGTTTTTTATTATAAATTTCAATTGAATTTACACAGTTAGACATTGATATTTAGAAATATTGAAAGAGCAGAAAATAATAAAAGCACATGATGTGCAGGGTGAAAACCCAAACTACTAGATGGTCCATAAATACATCAGGATGTGTAAACTTCTTAATATTTATTCATGTTCCTCCCAAAATTGAATTAAAAACTCTATTGCCCACCTCACCATCCATCTTTTATGCTTTTTTTTTTTTGGCCTACTCACCTGAGTGTCAAACATCACTTTGTTGCTCTTTCTGTTTATCAGTGAATATACTGTTCTTTCAGCTTATCTTTCCTTTCTGTGCACCATGACCTAGAAGTCTTCCAAGGTGTCTTTTGATTCTCCATTTTCATCCTTTGACTGAATAATATTCCATTACAGTCATACATTATAATCGCCCCTTCCCCAGTTTCTGGACATCAAATGTACTGCTTTTGTTTTGTTTTGTTTGTTTACTATAACCAGTAATGCAGCTAGGAATATTTTTGTACAAATAAGTCTTTTAATTCCTGGGATAACAGATCTTGAGTTGGAAGGGACTTCTGAGACCTTCTTTTGCAACCCCCTGAGTAAACTGAGATCCAGAGAGGTTAAGTGATTTACCCAAGGCCATACAATTAGTGTCAGGGGTAGGATTTGAACCCAACTCCTCTCACTCAAGAGTCAATATTCTTTCTACTAAACTATGCTACTTCCATTCTTGTCAGCATGTCAGTTTTTGTTAAGAAATATTGATGACAAACATTTTCCCCCAGTTCTTTGTTTTCTTGATTATTCTAGAAATATTGATTCTTACTGTGAAAAAAATTATCTTTATATAATTAAATATTTGTCATTATTTTCTTGTCTTTTATTCCCAAATAGATAAGAATATTCTTACCTCTCCACAGTTGTGTTCTATACCTGTCATTGTCTTTAGCTATGTATCCCTGAACCACCCACTACCACCCTTAGACCTGTACAAAGCTACCTCACATGCTACACACTTATTAGATCATAATCCTGGCCAAACTGTAGCACAGAAGTCCCCACTAGTGTGTTTATTTTTACCAGTTAGCCTCAAGTAACACTTAGCTCAAAGTAAAGGCCTGTCAGGAAATGTTACAGTAATAACAGCTACAACAGAATTCCCTCCTTGTGTCACATTTGGATATAATGCTTCCATAAATACACCCAGTCTTCCTTGGAAGAATGGATTTGCCTAGGGATCACTCGTGTGGCATGTTCCTATGAGAGAACCCATGGAGCCAGGGTATCTATCCTGATGGTCTTTCAAGCTTCCAACATATGTATGTAGCTGGAAAATGTGCATCAAGTAGCAGCTCATGTTTTCAGTCACTGTATTTCTTTCTGCTGGGTCTGCTTCTGTCTCTGCTGGGCATTGTATCTCTGCTCTTCACTCTCCATTGCTGGCCATCATTCTGTCTCAATTTTATCTTGTGCCATCTATTTCAGTAGCAGTCTAAACTCTGTTGACAATCCATAGAAGGATGTGGTGTATATAGTAAGACTCTCATCTACAGAGCCATAGTTCAGTCAGTGAGCTCTTTCAGACAGACACTTCTACCATCTACTAACTAGATGGCCCCATGTTCAGAAAGCCTCTCTTTTCAGCCAGATCTTTTGTTCAATCACTATTTTCAACCATCTCACATGATCATTTTCCTCTCTATATTTTATATAAATCCCAAGAGTGGGACTGGTTGTAGAAGACTTCATGGCTTTTCACCTTTAACTCTATCACCCAGGCCACAGATCATATCCAGGTCTCTCTTTTCTCTACAGATTTATAATTTTAAAATTTTAATTTTCATGTATGATTATAATTATTTTATCCATTTAAAACATTTTTACATAATCAGATTCCTGGTACCTGAAAGCCCTTCAGATAATTGAAGACAGCTTTTAAAGCCCCCATGAATTTCTGCAGGAGACAACATAGTTGATAGCAAGCTGGCCTGAGAACATGGACGTTCTGGATTCAAGTCCAGCCTCTGACACATACTAGCTGTATAACCCTGGGCAAAGTGTTTAACTTGTTAGTGCATTAGGCAGCTCTTGCTGGGATCTCCCTGCACAGATGAAATCTTGTGTCCAGTGTTGGGGGGAGGATGGGGGAAAGCCTTCTGCAGGCTAAATATCCCCTGTTTCTTTAATTGATCATTGTTTACAATTTAAGACCATTCATCTTATGTAACTTCAAAGACTGGAAACAGTAGTATAGCTGTCATCTGATCAAGAGAGGGCTTTGACTTTTCCCATTCTGTACTCACTTCTTCACTTAAAGCAGCATGAGACAATATTAGATGTGTTGACTTCCATGACAATGCTTTACTTGAACTTCCAGGTCACTAAAAATTTGGTTGTTTTGTTGATTTAGCCATGTCCAACCCTGTGTGACCCCATTTGGGGTTTTCTTGGCAAAGATACTGGAGTGATTTGCCATTTTCTTCTCCATCTCATTTTACAGATGAGAAAACTGAGGCAAACAGGGTTAAGTGACTTACCCAGGGTCACACAGCTAGTTAGTGTCTGAGGCCACATTTGAACCCAAGAGGATGAGTCTTCCTGACTCTTAACTGGCATTCTATCCACTATGCCACCTAGGTGACCTCACTTAAAAATCCCTGGATTTTTTTTTAAAGGTGAATTGCTATCTAGTTATTACCCCCCCCCCATTTTGTACTTGCAGAAATGAATTTCTGAACTCGGATGTCAACTGTTCACACTTATCTCCATTATACATTCATTAGGTTTAACATACTGGTTTAGTCTTTGGCTTTAACAGTGGTTTAGGCTGCTGAATCCTCACTGTAATTTGGATGGATGGCTATCCTTCCTGGTTTTCTGTCTTTTGTAAATTACTTTGGCTTATCATAAATTGTCTTTAAGTCACTGATTAAAAAAGAATGGTGTTTTTTAAAATGATGATTCCTTATTTCATTAAATAGTTATACTTTGAAATACAGTGTGTCATATTTACGGTTTTGTAATTCCTTTTTTTTGTAAAAAAAAAAACTCATGCAAGTCATTATTTTATTTGATACATCATGGGTGCTTTTAAGATCATCTTATGATTGCTGATTAATAGTAATGAGGCTATGTGAATTGAATTTGGAGTTCACCCCATTGCTAATTAATAAATTCTATGTTTAATTGCTTTTTCTTCAGTATTTTTGGGATTTTAAGCAAATACATTCACTTAAATCCAATTCATTAGCAAGTTAAGACATCACTCATGATGTCACTGGGCCTCTCAGAACAAAGGACAAACAACCACCACCTTCTGGAAAATGGATTCAGTCGTTTCCTTTACAATTTTGGAGAGTCTCAGTAAACCTTAAATTTTACCCATTTGGTATCTTCCAGATATGTTCATTTTGTCTAGACTTATTTCAATTTGAATACATTTCTAAATGAGCCATTTTCTGAGTTAATTTTCCTCCTTTTATAGATTTCTGCTCTTTTATATCACAGAAGATTATTCAGCTTCTTACTGAATATTATTTTTTAATGACCTATATAAGTGTTCTCATGCCTTGGAATGTAATGCATTGGTCATGGGCAATTGGATCCTCTTTTACTATTATCACCTCACTTGTCTTTGGCATCATTTCCCCCAAACAGTAAATCCTTGGCTTCCTTTGAGCTTCTGCGCAAGTACCAGCTTCTCCAGGAGACCTCTCCCAAAACCCCATCTGTTATGGTGTTCGCCTTCCAAACACTCCTCAGTATTCTCCTTCGCTTTATCAATCTCTGTATATGTCAACCCCATTAGAATATAAGCTGCTTGAGGGCAGGGATTAACGTTGCTTTTTATTTGTGGTCCCAGTGCTAGGTACATTGCCTGGCACATAATAATCACTTAAATGTTTATTTAATATTTTGTGTGATTAGTTCCAATGAAGCATCATTTTCTTTGATGAGATAGAAACTAGAACTTACTCTAAACAAGAGTCTTCCAGTACTGCAATCTGTGCCTAATTACTTTTTAAAACATGTCTTTTAGATTCCTTTAGTGAGGAGAGCAGGTTTGAACCCAAAGATTCAAGTCTGATGCAGGCCATTTGCCTTGGAGTATCATTCAAGAAAGTGCCCACAAAGGATACAATGCCCTGGCATTCCAAGATGAGAGAACCTGGGGAGCGTAATGTTAATTTGGAGAAAAAGGACAACCAGGAGAGACGATACAGGAAAATAACAATCACTTCCAGAATAGCTCGTAATAATATGAATGTACTTCACTATAATAAATTTGGGAGGAGTTTTGGTCTGGGGTCGAATTTTGCCGCACCATGGAGAACTATGGGGAAAAATATAAATACAAGAAACCTGGAAGAAATTTCAGGGGTTTTCCTTATTTAATTACAAGTAATAGATTCTTCTTCCAGAAGGATCTTTGTAAGTATATCAAATGCAAGAAGCCCTTCAATTACTACTCAGACTTAATTAAATTTCATGAAATGCATGCTGGAGGAAGGCTACATGAACCTGATGAACATGAAAAAGCATTTAGCAAAAGATCAAATCATACTGGACATCAGAGAGTTCATGATGAAGAGAAACATTACAAATGTAATAAATGTGGGAAATTCTTCAGAGACAGAATAGGCCTGATTAAACATAATGTGATTCATATTAGAAAGAAATCTTTTGCACATAATCAAAGTGAGAAAGCAATCACTGAAGGGGGACATGTTAATATGCCACAGAAAACTCACAATGGAAGAAAAACCCTTTAAATGTAATGAATGTGGGAGAGCTTTCAGTTGGAGGCAAAACCTAATGAATCATCAGTGTCCATATTGGAGACAAACCTTTTGCATGTAGTACATGTGGAAAAGTCTTTGGCCAAATGAGATACCTTATTATACGTAGGAGAAATCATAGTGGACAGAAACCCTTTGTCTCTAGTGAATGTGGAAAAGCCTTCATCAGGAGAGGGCACCTTATTATGCATCAGAGAAAAACCCTTTGCCTGTAATGAATGTGGGAAAAAGTTCAGTGAGAAGAGAAATCTTATTACCCATCAGAGAATTCATACTGAAGAAAAGCCTTTTGCTTGTAATCAGTGTGGAACAGGCATCCAGCAGAGAATAAGCCTGATTATACATCAGAGAACTTATACTGGAGAGAAACCTTTTTCATGTTATGAATGTGGGAAAAGCTTCAGACAGAGTAGACACCTTACTACACATCAGAGAATTCATACTGGACAGAAACCCTTTAAATGTAATGAATGTGAGAAAACCTTCAGTGAGAGAACCCTTATTACCCACCAGAGAATTCATACTAAAGAGAAGCCCTTTACATATAAGGAATATGGGAGAGCTTTCTTTAGGAGGGGATACTTAATTACACATCAAAGAGTTCATACTGGAGAGAAACCCTTTGTAATAAATGTGGGAAAACTTTCAGTGAGAGGAGAAACCTTATTACCCATCAAAGAACTCATACTGGAGAGAAACCTTTTACATGTAATATATGTGAGAAAACCTTTACCCAAAGGGCAAGCCTTATTAGTCATCAGAGAAGTAATACTGGAGAGAAACCCTTTGCATGGAACAAATGTAGGAAAACTTTTATTGAGAGGAGAAACCTTATTACCCATCAAAGAACCCATACTGGTGAGAAACCTTTTACTCAAAGAGCAAGCCTTATTAGCCATCAGAGAACTCATACAGGAGAGAAACCCTTTGCATGTAATGAATGTGGAAAATCATTTACTCAAAGAACAAATCTTATTATTTATCAGAGGATCCATACCAGAGGAAAACCTTGTGAATAAAATACATGTGAAAAAAGCTTCTGCCAGAGAAAACATTGTACTGCACATAAGAGTATTCATATTGGGAAGAAACATTTTGAATGTAATGAAAGTGGGAAAGCCCTCAGTGGGGGGGATGGATGCCTTAGGAGACATCAGAGAAATCATACTGGAGTGAAATGTATGAAGATGGTAAATACAAAGAGTAGCATAATGTCAATCTGTTCAGTAGAGTACTCCAGATGTCCTTGTTTAGTTCTGTACTGTTTGACATTGTTATTGGTTACTTAGCTGTCACACTTATCAAATTTGCAGATGACCTGAAGCTGAGAGCCACAGTTAACACTATATGATACATATATAATAACATATATATATATATATAAATATATAAAAAAATCTTGATAGGCTAGTATTTGGGGCTGAAATATGAAATTTGATAGGGATAAATGTAAATAAAGGCAAAGTTTTAAATTTTAAAAAAGACAATTATCAACTTCACAAGTCACTCAGTAAAAAACATTTTTTAATAATTTGACTTTACTATGTGCTAGGCATTCTGGATACAAAGAAAATTTCTTGACCCTAAGAAGCTCACATTTTAATGAAGGAAATGATATGTAAATAATTATGTACACACAAGATATACACAGTACAGATGTACACAGTGGCAGGTAATCTTAGAAGAGTAGGTACTAGTAACTGGGAGAATAAGGAAAGTCTTCGTTCAGATGGTGGGACTTGGGCTGAGTCTTGGAGGAATCCTGGAAAGGTAAAAGGCAGGGAGGAAGAAAGAACATTTCAAGAACTGGAGATGGCCCTAGGCAGAAGCAGAGATGGAGTGTTGTGTGCTATGAATAGCAAATAGACCAGTGTACTTGGCCCATCAAATGTGTGGGAAGGAGTAAAGGATGAAAATAAGCCTAAGAAGGTAGAAAGGGGCCAGGTTGTGAAGTGTTTTAAATGTGAAACCAAGAATTTTATTTTTGATCTTGGAGGTAACAGGGAACTTCTTGATTTTATTGAGTGTGGAAGGGAAGTAACATTACTCCACCTAAGATTTAGGAAAATTACTTTGGCAGCTAAATGAAGGTTGTATGGAATTTGAAGCAGGGAGGCCAATTAAAAGGCTATTTCATTTGTCCAGGCAAGGAGTGATTAGATAGTGGGGTTTTTTTCCTTCCCTTCCTGAAAGGGCTGTCAACATAACATTTAAAAAGAAAAACCTTTAAGAACAACTGAGTTTGAAAACTAATCAACAGTTAGTGGCCATTCTTGTTTACATTAAAAGTTATCTTAAGACATTCACACATTATAGTTTACTTAGTAAAGTAAATGTAGAGTGACGAGTTAATCAACAAACATTTATTATTACAATATGGGGGGGGGCAGACTATTCTAGGGGAAAGGCAGTGATCAGGAAAGGCCTTGTGTAGAAGGTAGATGACCTTCAGCTGAGGGATTCTGAGAGATGGACATGAGGAGGCAGTATATTCCAGGCCTTAGCACAGTCCATACAGTGGTATGGATGTGGGAGTGGTGCATCAAATGTGAGAACACCAAGGAGCCCAGTATGGGTGGCCATGATTCAGATGGAGGTGAATAATAAGAGGCTGGAAAAGCATTTTGGGTACAGATTGTGAGGGGTGTTTTTATTCTGGAGCAAAGAGGGAACATCATTTTTTGAAGAGGGGAGTAGGACAGGCTGATACTTAAAGACAATCACTTTGCAGCTTTGTGAGGCAGGAAAAACAATTAGGAAATTATTCCAGTTGCCAAGTCAGAGGTGATAAGGGCCTGAACTAGGGCATAATCTGGGAACAAAGAGGAGGGGGTGTATGCAAGATGTGTTGGGAGACAGAAATGACAAACAAAGAGTTTAGGGCCGCAGGTTTTAAGGATACTGTTAAGCTGGAGAATGACCTTGAGTTTGTTTCATATAAAGATTGATAAAATAGAATGCTTAGCCTGGAGAAAAGAAAACACTGGGCAAAATGAACACTTTCTTTTAGAATTGGAAGGGCTATCATGTGGAAGAGGGATTTGGCTTGTCCTGCTTGAGCTCAAAGGACAAAACTGGGATCTGGGACCCTGAAGTTCAAGTCAACCTGTTCACTTTACTGAAGAGAAAAACAAAGCCTATAGATATTAAGTGGCTTGTCTGAGGTCACAGTAATTGAGGCAGGATTCAAACTGAATCTTGAATTCTCCAAGTCCAACTCTCTGGGTACTCAACATGTGACATGCTAATGGTTTAAGAAAAAATAAACTGAAGCTGGAAAGGAGTAATCCTAGTGGTCAAGGGGTCATAGGTTGTATCAGTGTAGGCATCCCCTCCCCTGGTGCAAATGACCATCCAATGATGTAACATTCTTGTCCATGGCTGTCCCTAAATATGCCATATAGAAATGTGTATTTCTAGGATCTTTCCTAGTTTTCTCCTAACTGCTTGCAGTTTTCATTTTGTGTGTATAAGTGGGCTTACAGATTGAATACAGCACTTTAGAGTATTAAAACGCTGTCAATTGTCAAAGTATAGCACAGCCCAAGGGGTAGAGTGTTTTCATTATTTAGTAGGCTTATAGTCACCCTGAATTCTTTTTTTTTTTAGAGCAATCGGGGTTAAGTAACTTGCTCAAGGTTACACGGCCAGTTATTTCTGGGTGTGGTGCACCCTGAATTCTTTAAATACACTTCTTTTGCTCCGAAGGATCTTCACCATAAGAAAATGAGATAATCTCTTCTGTAGCTTTTCCCCCTTCAAATTAGAAGATACTTGCTGAATTTCTTAGAGAAAACTTTTTTCCCCCTCTTATTTCTGTAACACATCTGCTCCTAAGAAATGTCAAGATTCCAGATAAGGCAGGAATATTTCAGATTCAGAGATAATGCTGTGAAATCCTGGGATTCTGTAAGAGTCACTGTAGCATGAGCTAGCTGCCTTCCTCATCTTCATACTTGGAGATTGAAGAAAAAAAGGGAAACAATTGAGGACTTGTTCAATTCTAAGGGATGTCATTGAAAATTACAGAAGTCATCATCATTGCTTGTTAAACTGGAAAGGAAATTTGTTGTTGAGTCATTTCAGCTGTGTCTGACTCTGTGACCCCATTTGGGGTTTTCTTGGCAAAGATGCCAGAGTGATTTGCCGTTTCCTTCTCCAGGTCATTTTACTGATAAGGAATTGAGGCAATCGAGGTTAAATGATCTGCCCAGGATCAGACAGCTACTCTCTTAGGCCAGATCTGAACTCAGGAAGATAAGTCTTTCTGACTTCAGGTCCAGCACTCACAAATCTCAAAAGATTAAAACTTTATTTTTCAAAAAATCTTTTTAAAGTCTTGATATAGCATAGCAAAGGCCAACATACTGAATTTTCATGAAATTATACATTCTGTAGGTTGTTGGATCTCTAAAATTAGGACAGAAATGTTGAATAACAGCCAGAATATTTTTTGTGGAAGAAATCAGAATCCCGACAATCACGCAAGAGAACCAAAGACTTAAAATGGCCAAAGTAAAAGCTGGACCTTAGTCTACAAAAGATTTAAATTCACTGTGCTGTCTCTTATTTAAGTTTGTCCTTTCAATTCAGGGGAACGTTAACTTCACAGAATGACAAGTGTAGCACACGTGTGAGTTACTTCGGAAAGCTGCGGTAAAAGCCGGCAGGGAGACGCAAACACGTGTGGGGCGGTGGGCCTTGGAGTTGGGGGCAGCCGCGTGGCGCAGGCGGAGCCGGCACACCTGGTGCCTCAGTTTCCTCATCTATAACCCTTCCGGTGTCTCTGCCTCGATACCTCGCAGGAAATGGGCCGCTCAGCCCGCACAAGAGGCCCTTGGAGGCCACCCTTTGGGGGTGCGGGCTGTGGGGGCGTCGCAGTCAGCGGGCCTTGCACTCAGTTACTGCAGCGCGGGCCCGCTCTAGGCCTTTCTCCACTCCTGCCTCCCGTGACCTCGAACGGAAGTCGGCAGGACGGTGGTCCGGGGCGGAGGACTGCCCGGATACGCGTGTCCGCGGGCAGAGGCGGCCAAGCCGGGCCCTCCGGGGCCGGGGCATCCAAGCCTGCCCGACTCTCCAAAGCCAGCTCGGTCCTCCCAGCGCCTCGGCCCTGGGGTCACTCCCGCCCACGCCTGTCCCACACCCATCCCACGCCCTGCCCACTCTGGGCCCGGGCCTCGCTGGGACGTCGGGCCCGACTGTGGCCGAAGCCGCCCCAGCCCTGGGATCAAGCTCAAAAAGCGCCTCCAGGAGCCAGGCTCCAGGAGAGTCCCCCCCTAACAGGAGCCCGCATTCCCGCAGGAGGACGCTGGGCCCAGGGCCGCGTACCAGGGACTCGGCCGGCTTGCTAGGCCAAAGGCTCAAAGGCTTGAGGGGCTGCGGCCTGGGCTTGTGCGCAGGCGCACAGGCAGCCGCTCCGGCGAGGAAAGGGGAGCCCTAGAGCAATCTGGGAAATGTAGTGTTGGACGGACCTCGAACAGCGCGACCCAGGCGGACGGTGACGCTGCTCGGACTACATTTCCCAGAATGCTTCGGGAGGCTCCTGGGGGGGGGGTCTGGGGCGCTTCGCCCCCGAGCCATTCAATGAGGTCGGGCGCACCTACGTTGTGCGGTGGGAGTCATCTCGTGAGGCCCGACTTCCAACACTCGTACCTGCCTCTTGCGTGTCTTCCGCTTTAAGCCCACAGCGTGGAGTGGGAGCGTTCGCAGGCGCCTCCGGAGCCAAGTTCCTCGCTCCCCCACCCCTCTTTGCGGAGTGTGTGTCCACGCCCCTGAGCCCTGGGGTGAGTGAATGCGCAGACGCGAAGTCTGGGACCCGCTTTCCTTTCCCCTCCCTCCCCCCACCTTTTACTTTGAGTCTGGACCGTCCTCAGAGGAGGGAGTGCGCAGGCGCGGTCACGGAAGGGTGGGTGGGGCTGGTGCCTGGGGCGTTTCTGTAACTGACCCAAGGTGTGAGCGGGGGGGGGGGGGGGCGTCGTGCCTGTGGGTCTGAATGGGGGAGAAGTTCCCCTAAGTTTGTCCCTAGGGGGCTTTCATTCATCAAGCCTTTATTAAGCGCCTACTGTGTGCGAGGCACCGGGCTAAGCTGGGGGGGGGGGGGGGGGTGGGGGGAGGAGGTAACAAGAAAGGCCAAAGAAGGCCCTCCCCCCAGGGAACTTTCAGTCTGTGGGGGGAGGGGAGGACCACC
This sequence comes from Petaurus breviceps papuanus, assembly GCF_028583685.1. Taxonomy (NCBI): domain Eukaryota; kingdom Metazoa; phylum Chordata; class Mammalia; order Diprotodontia; family Petauridae; genus Petaurus; species Petaurus breviceps. Next base: position 7,624,747 of record NW_027186383.1, read on the forward strand.
TGCAAACCCCCTTTACAGACTCGTCTGGGAGGAATCTGGAAGGGCTTCCTGTAGGAGGTGGATGCCCGGGGTAGGGGGCGATTGGCCGCTCTGTGGGGGTCAGAGGAAGAGGACTGGAAAAGAGGTGGGGCTCGGAACGCCAGAGAGTTTATGTTTGATCCTGGGGCAGTAGGGAGCCTGTGGAGCTTATGGAGCGGGGGAGCGATGTGGCCAAGACCACTTAGGGAGCGAATGTAGGATGAGCCCGAGAGAGGAGAGGCAGGAGCTGGGCAGACCCCTCCACTGCTACTGCAGCAGTCCAGGCTCGAGGGGATGAGGGTCTGCATGCAGGCTACCTTCTGGACAGGGGTGTGCTTCCATTTACAGATTCTGTCCCTTACCCCACCGACTGTGGCTCTAAGAAACATGAGGTCCATCATACATATGAAGCCATGCAAAACTTCCTTTTTAGCCATGTTTGGGGGGGGAAGCAAAAAAAATAAAGGAAAAAAATATGCCTCAGTCTGCTTTCTGTGTACATGAGTTTTCTGGAGGGGAATAGCTTTTTTCGTCATGAGTCCTTTGGAATTATCTTGGATCGTTGTGTGGATCAGAGTAGCCAAGTCTTTCAACAGTTGTTTATCTTTGCAGTATTGTTACTTTGTATAGTGTTGTGGTTCTACTCATGGTCACTGCATCAGTTCATATAAGTCTTCCCGGTTTTCCCAGGTTTTTCAGCCCTTTCATTATTTCTTACAGCACATTTTCCATCACATTCATATTTGCTGGTAGATGTTTAACAGCAGAAATTGAATCTTCATCAAGCCCTGATTTGTAGCCTTTGCTGATTTCTGATGTGAAAATTCTCACACTGCAAATATAGCAGTGAGACTTCATATGTGGTTCTAGCAACCCACTGGGAGTGTCAGTGACAGAGGAGAAAAAGTCAGGTTTGTTGGGTTTTTTTTAAGCAATTGGGGTTAAGTAACTTGCTCAAGGTTACATAGCCAGGTGTTTCTGGGTGGGTGTTAAGTGTCTGAGCTCATATTCGATCTCCAGGTCATCCCGACTCTGGGGCCGGTGCTCTTACTTGCTGTGCTACCTGGCTGCCCCCAAAAGGGCAGGTTTTTGACGGGCCTAGAATATGTCTCAGGAAAGAGAATGAAGAGTCCAGACCGCTACCTAGGTTCTGAGCCTGAGTGACCGGGAGGATGGTGTTACCCTCTTCAGTGATAGGGAAGTGTGGAAATGGGGTGAATCTGGAGGGAGAGAATGAGTCCAGATTTGTGCTTGTCTGCTGGACACCCAAGTCAGATTCCAGCAGGCTCTTGCAGATGTGTGACCAGAGGTCCAGAGAGGGGTTGAGACTATTGAAATAGATCTGAACTTCATAGAGATGATTGTTGAATTCATGTGGAAATAGTAATGGAGGGAGAAAATGAGAGGGCCCAGGACAGAGCCTTATGGGATATCCACCATCCACAGGTGTGACCTGAGTGAAGATCCAGTTGAAGGAGAAAAAGAAGGAATGGTCAGAGAGTTAGGACCAGAATGGGGAGAGGGGATCAGGAAGTTAGTGGACAGTGCTAGAGGTTGCTGAGAAATCAAGAAGGAGGAGACTGAGAAAAGGCCATTAAGAGATGCAAGTAACTGGAGAGAGGTGTTTCTGTGGAATGATGAGGTTGGAAGACAGACTGGAGAGAGTCCAACGCTGGGAGGAAAGGAGGGGGAGGCACCTGTTGGAGATGGCCTCGGAGTTTAGCTATGAAAGGAAGGAGAGAGGGGATGGCAGTTTTAAGGGGAGGGAAGCAGTTAGTAGATAGGGAAGGTTTGAAGACAAGTGAGAGTGGGGATGACAGGGGCGCAGTCTGCTGGAGAAGAAGGGATAGAAAGGAGTCTGGGGTTGCTTGGGCACGTGGAGGGGTTGGCCTTGGCAGGACACAGGGGTGAGACAGGGCTGAAGGAGGAGATGGTGTTAGGAGGCATCTGGGTGATGTGAGATGGGAAGGAGGGGAGGGGAGGGGAGGAGTTCACAGCCAAGGGCCTCAGTTTGATTAGTAAAATATAAATCAAGGTTCCCCAGTGACAAAGGCGGAGGAAGGCTGAGAAGGGATAAGAAGGTCTGGAAAATTCTCTGGAGGTTGGGATAATAATGAATTGGTTAGGGAAGTGTGAAGGGTTACCTAGCAGCTGCAAGGGCCTGTTGGGGTGTGAAATCCTAACACCTGGGAGGTGTTCTTCCTATTTTGCTCTAGCCCCCAAATGTTGTATTGTCTTGGTGTTTGCTTTCTTGAAAAGTTGCTGAATCAGTGAAGTTCATGTCCAGGATGAGTCCTGAGTTACCCTTGGTTTTCATAGTTAGTTTTCCAGCTCCTTCTGCCTCCATCATTTCTCTAGCATTAGGACCTCCCAATTGGTCCTCAAGGGACTAGCCCTGAGGTAGAGTGTTCAGCTGGGGTGGAGATCTGAACCCCAGGGTGAAGGTTCCAATTAAAGGGATCTTGCCTTTAGGCCCCCACCAGGCCTCAGTTTTACTGAGAAGTAAAGGTGGAAGAGGGATATCCCAAGACAAAGACCACAACCCAGGAGAAGACCCCGCCCTGAGACCTTCCAGAGCTTCAGGGCAGCCCCAGCACCCAAGGTGAAGGAGCCGATCCTGACATTGGTGGGGGTGCAGCACTCCCAAGCTGGCTGGGCAGAGAAGACTGAAGTGAAGTCAGAGCAGGGAGAAAACCACAAGGAAGGAGCTGGCCATGGCGGACTTGTCTCTCGTGTTTGAGGATGGAGGTGAGAATTGTGGTAATGTTAGTGGGAGGCCAGAAGCCTGCCCAGGGTGGGAGACAGAGAAACAAATACATCAGAGCCATTTCTGAGCAACTGTTCCAGGAGGGAAGGAATAAATACAGCTCCTAACCTCTGAACCACCCAGTAGATGCCGTTAGCTGGCTCTGTATCCCCAGAACTTCTGGCCCATTGAACTGGTGCTGTTCTGTGAATCATGAAGGGTCTCCCCTTACCAGTGTGGAATGAAAGTCTGGGAAGTAGGATCAGGTTCACAGAGAATGAACTTGCAGTGGTGTAGTGAGCAGCTTAGGACAGAGGACTGGGAAGGCCTTGGGAGTGGGCTCTATGCAGGAGCCATAGGCAGGGTGGACCTCCCTCCCCCAGGGCTGCCTTCTCTTCCTGCAGCTCATCTTCCTCAAGACAGCAACATAGAGGAAGAGGAGGAGAAGGGAGTGACTTCTGGCTTCTGCTCTGTGCAGGTACAGGTGAGTTCAAGTTTACTCTATCCCATCATTTCATCCCATGGCATTCCTTAGTGTATAAATAGAGTCTTTCCCTTCTTTTCATTAGTTTAAATTGATCCCCTTCCCATCTATATCCCAAGTATCAATTATTCTCCAGGGAAGACTCTGGCTGTTCTCAGTGACAGTATAAAGTTTGTGGATGATTATGGAACATCTTCATAATATCAATAGACAGATTTTAGGATGAATGCAGAGTTGGATAAGGAGATGTGTGTGTGTGTGTGTGTGTGTGTAGTTGTAACAGTCAATGGTGAAGGTTCAGCATGTGACTATGGCCTGAGAAGTTGGATCAGATGATCTCAAATTTCCCGTCCAACTGATTTTTAGATTTTTATTGTTATTTTTTTGTTTTTGCACAGTCTAGATTCCCCCTGGGTCCCTTCCTTTCCCATCCCCACAGAGAGCCCTATTGTATAAGAAAAGAATTTTTTTTAAAGAATAAACAAAGATAAAGAGAAAAAAATTAGCAAAAACAATGAATATGTTGAAAAATTGTGACATTCTTTGCAATATTCCATATTCCTCATACCCTTCATTTTCATCATTGCTTTGTGGTTTTCATCCTCTCCATTTACATTGTTGTAGTCATTTCCTGGCTCTTACCTCACTCTGCATCTGTTCATGGAAGTCTTCTGTGTTCCTTTGAACTCCTGGTTTTCTTTTCTTACAGTACTGTGATGTTTCATTACACTCAAGTATTTCAGGTTGTCTAGTCATTCCCCAGTAGATGAGCATCTATTTCATTTCTAGTCCTTTGCTAGAACAAAAAGTGCTGCTGTAAATGCTTTGGTGTCTGTGGGGCCTTTCTTTTTGTCCTTGACCTCCTTGGCCACTGTGCCCAGCAGCAGAGTCTTTGGAAGAAAGGGTATGAACATTTTAGCCACTTCATTTACATGATCCCAAATTACTTTCCAGAATGGTTTCAGAGTGTTCTTCTTGCTGAATTGCACCACCCCTCCTCCCACAGCGCTGGAGGGACCCCAGGGTGGAGAGGAGGCTCTACCTGGACCCACCCTGGGCCCACCCCCACATCCTTTATTTTTAAGGGGCCCTTTGGCCTTGGATCTGTGCCAGCGTTCACTGTGTTTGGATGGCTGGATCTCCAGTTATTTTATGCATTTTGAATGGGATTTCCCTTTCTGTTGTTGCTTCCCTAGATTTGTTGTCATTGGATGGAAATGCTGTTGGTTTTTATGGGTTTATCTTGTAGCCAGTAGCATAACTGAAGCTGTCTCCCATCTCCGGTTCTTTGCCAACTCCCTAGGATTTTCTAGGTCACTCATCAAGTTGTCAGAGTTTGAGGATAGTTCTGTCTCCTCTTTGCCTTTGTGGCCTCTCTCATTTCTATCTCTCGTCTTATTGATATGCTGGCCTTTGTGTAATTATCTCAGCTAATAGTGGGAAGAGGGAGAATCCACTGAAGGAGCTGGGGATACTGAGCTTAGAGAAGTTTAAGGGGAATGCTCTGTGCCAGAGTATTCGGAGGCTGCCCTGAGGATCAAGGACTAGACCTTCAGCGTGGCCCAGAGGGCAGGACTGGGAGCCATATGTGGGAACCACGAGAGGCCAGTGGGGAGGAAGGGCCAAGGGTAGTCAGAGGGCCTGTCTCAGAGGTCATGACCAGATTTTTGCACAAATGCTCATTCTCTGCTGTGGTTTGGGGATTCGGGTGCAAAGTGCCTGATCTTTTTGAGGCTTATTTATGGGAAGGAAGTTTTCAGTATGAATTGAACAATCAAGGAAAACTGTTGAGGTCACTGAGTGTGGGACAAAGTGAAGCACACAGTAACTGGACCATCAGGAAACAGAAATGTGTTTGATGTAGGAATCGGTGACCTTCAGGGACGTGGCCGTGGACTTCACCGGGGAGGAGTGGAAACGCCTGGACCCTGCCCAGCGTGCCCTGTACAGGGACGTAATGTTGGAGACCTACAGGAACCTGGTCTCCCTGGGTAAGTGCGGCTGCCCCATGACTCAGGCTCAGGCTGGGGGGGGGGGGGCTTGGCAGGCTCTCTTGGTGTAGATACTGAGTGGTGTTTTGGCCTGTTGTGCAAGGATATTCAACACTATATCTTATGTGAGGAAAGACTCAGAGCTTCTATGGCCAAGAGGATTTCTTTTCTTTGTTCCCAAGTGAAAGGTCTTTGCTTTGTACCAAATGCCAAGGCTTCCCTGTGCCAGCCCTGAGTCTGGAGTCTCCGTAATCCCTGAGCACTTCAGTCTAAGGTCCTTCTTAGCATCCCAGGGGCATTAGGACTCCGCTTCCACCAGGAAGTCTTCCCTCCTCTTCTTCCTGGGACCCTGGGGTCCCTTGGAGCCCTGTGTTGCATGGATTCTGCTCTTTCTACGCTTGACACCCCATGAGTCACACAGGGTAACTTTGTATCCCCCTATCTTCCATTGCAGTTCTCAGCACACAGGGGATGCTAGATGCAGCCTAAAAGTACACACATCCTCAGGGCAGATCCCAGACCACAGGTGTGAACACACCACTGTCCTCCCTGACTCTGAGTCAGCCCTGAGGCCCTGCCAGAGTGGCACCAGCTGTGCTGTTCTCCTCCCAGGGTAGGAGCACCACGGCCTCCTCTGGCTCTGCTGCTCAGTCGCTCCTGACGCCTGCCCAGGATCTTCTTGTGTTTTCTCTGTATTTTATTCCTTCTTGGATGTGCACGTGCCAGTTGCCTTTGATAGAATGTATGCTCCTTGTAGGCAACAATTATTTCATTTTTGTCTTTCTGTCCCCAATGCCTGGCGGCGCTATTCTTAACCCATATTGGAAGCTTAAGGCACCCGTTATCTCAGGTGAAGTCTATGGAAGTGGGTCAAGTGAGCTCCTTCTTTCCCAGCCACAGCTAGATCTGTGACCCATGCTCAGATCCCAAAGGGTCTGTGATCTCCTCAGCGTTAGTTCCCTCTGAGGATGCAGATGAAAGTTCAGATGCCCCCGATGTCTGCTGAGAAGGTCACCCGTATCTCCCCATGAGCTCTCCCTGGGGACTCACTGGCCACCCTGGAGACTGTCATTGCTCTCTCCTCGCATCCCTGGGGAGCAGGGAGAGCCATTCTGTGCGTGCCCACAGCCAGCCCGTCTTCTTTCCGGGTCCTGCTTCCTTGAGGAGGCCTCTTTTCTGGAGCTGCTCACATTCAATATGATGCAGCCTGCGTGTCCTCATCGTTGCTCCACTGCTGGCCACAGTGTCACGTTCACTGTTAATTCTCAGGACACAGCTGCATTCCCCTCCGTTCAGCACCACAGACAGAGCATTGGGCCTTTGTTTCCATGGGAAGCCTCTGGTCATTGAAGGAGATCTGTGATTTCCTGAGGCAGCCTCAGCCACCCCTCCATGTAAGCTCACCGAAGGTGTTCCTCAGAGTGATAGAAGAGGGAGCCTCTGTGACTTTAAGTGCATACTATGTGCAAAGGACTGCGGATACAAATGCAAGAAAATAAGATGGCCCAAGCTCTCAGAGAGCTTATGTTCTAATAGAGGAAACAGGGGAACTGGAAATCAGGGAGTGGGAGGTGGGAAGAGGAGGAAGGGAGAGTGGCAGCTCACAGGGTCAGGCTTCTGGTGTGGACAGTGAGGAGCTGGGAGAGGTGCTCTAGGCCAGAGATGTCAGACACATGGTCCTCAACACTACTAAGTATCACCTGAACCAGCTTTAAATGTGGTTCCAATCTGATTTTTATATGTTGATAATTAAAAAAAGAAAATATAAATGTGTTGCTTTCTAAGTCAATATGTAATCCTCAGATTCTTATGCATGCTTTAGTGGCCCCTGTGTCTGAGTTTGACACCACTGGTCTAGAATAATGTTTTAAATGCATGAAGTAAAATACTTAGCATTACAAAGGAAGCCAATTTTATTGAAATGGAGTTATCACAATATTAAAAACAACAGCAACCAAAAAAACAACCAGGTTCATCAATCCCAGGTCAAAAATCCCTGATAGAGAACCTGACCACCATTCTGTACATATGGAACAATGAAATAAGTAGCCATCTCAGGCCTATGCTCCCTGGGATATGAAACAGAACACCCTCCGAAGATTGTGTCTTAGCTTCACCACAAATAGAATTTCATTCTGTTCCTCACACTTGGTCATTTCTGTGCTTGTGTGTAGGGCTTCCTGTTTCCCAAGTGGATGTGATCTCCCTGTTGGAGAGAGGGGAAGCCCCCTGGCAGCCCGAGGCAGGAGGACCCCCTGGCCCTTTTCATGGTGAGTGAGTGAAATCTTTTCAATCTTCAGAATCAGAATGGTCAGTTTTGTCTCCTGGGATCTTCTCCATCTGTCCCTTGTTGGGTCCAGAACTCTTCCCCTATCGTGGATCTCTCTGAATGTGTTGTGGTGTATGGTGTGATTGTCCCCACACAGTTATCCAGTGTGCTCATTACATGGCTTTCTTATCTGCATCATGGATCTCTGTTGAATTGTTGTGGCGTATGGTGTGAGATGCTGGCCTAAGCCTCATCTCTCCCTAATTGCTTTCTGATTTTCTAGCAGCTCCTCATATAGTGCGTGTTCCACCTGAGACTGTTGTCACTGGATTACTATTACGTTCAGTTATTTTTGCATCTTTTGTTCCTGTTCTGTTCCATTGATCACCTTTTCTATTTTTTTAATTTATTTTTACTAGTATCAGACAGTTGATGAGGAGAGCTTTGTGGTGTAGTTTGCAGTCTGGCACTACGGAGCCCTGCTCCTTGCGGTGTATTTTCACTGTTTCTCCATTGTGTCTTCAGTCTCCCCTTGTCTCTGGCCTCATCTACTCACTCCACTCCCGTGGCCACCACCACCAAGCCTAGACTATTTCTGTAGCTTCCTAATTGTAGGTCTCTCTGCCTCAAGTATCCATTTTGTGTGATGTAGAGCACTCAGTTTTACTGGGTAAGTTACTCTCTGCTATATGCCTTCATCTTTTTGCCTTTTGGAATATAGTATACCAAGATCTTCTCTCCCCTGTAGTAGTTATAGCATAGTTTGATGTGATCCTGACTGTGGCTCCTTGGCATCTGAACGCTTCTGGATACTTGTGGCCTTTTTGTTTGTGTGTTTATTTTTTGATATGGGTATTATGGGTTTGGGCCATGACATAGTTTTGTGTTTTTTGGTTTTGTTTTGTTTTTTTACTTTAGGGAATTCTCTGCCCTCCTGATTTGTTTTTTTTTTTTCCAGGAGGTGACTGATAGGTGCTTTCTATTTAATTTTGTCCACTGGTTCTAATAGATCTGGGTAGTCTTATAATTTAATTTATCTAGTTTACTTTTATGATTTAATGAAATATGCTTATGTTTTTAGGGCATTTAATGAGTCTTAAATTTTTTCTCCTCAATCTGTTTTCTAGGTTCCTTGTATTTAATAGTAGTTGCCTCACATTTATTGGTTTTTTCAATCTCTTGACTTTGTTCTTATTTTTCATGTTATCTTATGTAGTTACTGAGTTCTTATTGTTCCTTTCTATTCACCTTGTGTCTGTTCCTCTAGTAAGGTTTTCTACCTTCTAAGCATTTTATTTTCTGTCCAACTTTTTCTTTTATTTTTTTCCTTCTTATTTAATTTCTTCCTGGTACTCTTCTGGTCCTTGTGGCCAGGTCATTCTTTTCTTTAACATTATATTTGAACTTGTAGAGTTATTCTCTTCTCCTAGATAACCCATGGTATTTCTTTATTGTGTGAGACACTTTCTTCTCTTTACTCATACCTGTTGCCTCAGTGACTGGATTGAGAATCTGTGTTTATTCTACAGGCCAAGTGAATGAGCTCTCTTACTCCGGTGGCCCTCTGGAATCGGGGTGCTCCTACTACCTCTGCTCTTCTACTTTGCTTGTAGTTTTTTGCTTACATAAAAAGTACTGTTACTAAAGGGGCGGCCAGGTAGCACAGTGAGTCAGAGCACTGGCCCCAGAGTCGGGATGACCGGGGGATCAAATCCGGGCTCAGACACTTAGCAGCCACCCAGAAACACCTGGCCGTGTAACGTTGAGCAAGTTACTTAACCCCAATTGCTTTAAAAAAAAAAGTGCTGTTACTAATATTCTGGTGTTTGTGCATCCTTTCCTCCTGTATTTAGCTTCCTTGTTGTATGTGCCTCAAATGGGGTTCTGGGCCAGAGGGGGTGGATTTTTGCCGGCTTCTGAGCATAATTTCAGATTGTGGTTGGTTCAGTTCACATTTCCACCAAGAGCATGCCATTGTCCCCACATTAATCCAGAAAGAGACTAAAATGCCTTAATGGTTCTGAGCCAGAAGTCCCACTGATAGGCATACAGCCCAGGGAGATCAAAGACAGAATGGTTTTATATATATCCCTACATTCCTCCCCCATCATTTCCCATGAGAGTTTCAATATTTATTCCTCCAAATGAATTCTTATTTTGTCTAGCTCCATAAAGAATAACTTTGATTTTCTTTATAGCACTGAATCTGTAAATTTAATTAGTATTCTCAATTTTTATTATTTGGGTCCATCTCATCCTTGAATAATGCAAATGCCTCCAATATTTAAGTTGTTCTTTATTTCTTAATTGTATTTATGTTTTGAGTATACCTTGGTAGATTGACTACCACATATTTTATTCCTTTTGTATTTATTTTGATAGGGACTTCCTTTTCCATTTTTTCCTCCTGTATTCTATATTTGATGCTGTTGGTTTTGTGGCTTTATTTTATATTTTGCAAATTAAAATTTTTCTAATGGGCTTGATGAGTTTCATTGCTGATTTTCTGGAGTTTTCTAAAGAAACCAGCATTTTATTGGTCAATAGGAGTATTTTTAATCTCCTCTTTGTCAGTGTTTATGTTTTTAATCTCTTTATCTTGTCTTAACTGTAGCATTTGTAGAACTTTGTCAGATACCATTGCAGAAAATCATATCTGTGCTTTAGTCCTGATGAATTACTACTGAATATTGATACAAAATGTTGGAATAAATTCTAGAAAAAATGCTACAGCAACATATGCAAAAAATTTTTCATTATAACTAAGATTTATAGCAGGAATATAAGGATGACTCAGCATTTAGGAATTTAATGTAACTAACCATATTAAAAACAACAATGCCCCTAATCTCATGATTATATCAATAGATGCAGAAAAAGTTCATGACCATGTATAACATTCATTTATGCTAAAAATACTTTATAAAATCTAGGCTTAGGTGGTACATTTTTAACATGAGGGAAATTATGTGAATAAAATGAAAAGTTAGCATTTTTAATCATTGTCTTTGACTTCAGTTCCCCTTAGATAGCACTTGTTCTACATGGCCCAAACTAGTATCCTGCTCTTTGTGTAAGAGACATTAACTAGAAGTTGAAGGTATAATGAAAGTTTTTTTCAATTCAGCCAAAAGTGATGAGTAACCTTTTTTTCTTTTTTTTCCTCTTTTTTTCATTTCTTTCAGATTCTCTTAGTTGGCAGACCATGTTTGGAACCAAGGACTCAGATGTAATTCAGGACATTTGCATGGGACCGTCAACAAAGAGAAATTTGCCAAATGACAGTTCCTGGCATCCCAAAATGAGACACACTGGGGAATGTGACATAGAGAACCAGGCAGGAAACCAGGATGGAAATTCCCAACAAGTAACAGTCACTCCCAGAACAGCTTCTGTTGCGAGAAGTTTTGGTCTGGAGTCACTCTTTCTTGCACTGTGGAGAGGCAGTATGGAAGAATGTCTCCCTAAATATAAGACACTTGGACAGAACTTCAGGGATTTTTCAGACCTAATTACATGTAACGCTTTTTCCTTGGGAAAGACTCTTTCTAAGTACTGCACATCCAAGAAACCCTTTAGTTACCACTCAGATCTAATTAAATTTCATAGAGAACAAACCGGAGAAAAGCCCCGTGCATACAACAGATGTGAGAAAGCTATTGGCAAAAGGTCAGGTATTAATGAACTTCAGAGAATTTGTATTGGAGAGAAGCATTACAGATGTAATCAGTATGAGAAAGCCTTCAACCACAAGGGGAACTTGACCAAATTTAAAAGGATTCATACTAGAGAGAAACTCTTTGAATGTAATGAATGTGGAAGAACCTTCAGCCAAAAGGCATACCTTATTTATCATCAGAAAACTCACACTGGCATGAAACCCTTTGAATGTAATGAATGTTGGAAAACTTTCAATAAGAGGGGACATCTTATTCGACATCAGAGAACTCATACTGGTGTCAAACCTTTTGATTGTAATGTGTGTGGGAAAGGCTTCAGTCAAAGGGGAAACCTTATTAGCCACCAGAGAACTCATACTGGAGAGAAACCCTTTGCCTGCAATGAATGTGGAAGAGCCTTTAGTCGGAGGACACATCTCATTTATCATCAGAGAAATCACACTGGAGTGAAACCCTTTGAATGTAATGAATGTGGGAAAGGCTTCATCCAGATGGGGAGCCTTAATAGGCATCAGAGAGCTCATACTGGGGTGAAACCCTTTGAATGTAATGAATGTGGGAAAGCCTTCCAAGAGAAGGGATGCCTTAAGAGACATCAGAGGATTCATAGTGGAGTGAAACCCTTTGAATGTAATGAATGTGGCAAAACCTTCAGTAAACTAGAAACTCTTATTAGCCATCAGAGAACTCATACTGGTGTGAAACCCTTTGAATGTAATGAATGTGGGAAAGCATTCCAAGAAAAGGGATGCCTTAATAGACATCAGAGAACTCATACTGGAGTAAAACCATTTGAATGTAATGACTGTGGAAAAGCCTTCCAGGAAAGAGGATGCCTTAATAGACATCAAAGAACTCATACTGGACTGAAACCCTTCACATGTGATAAATGTGGAAAAGCTTTCCGAGAGCGAGGATGCCTTAATAGACATCAGAGAACTCATACTGGGGTAAAATCATTTACATGTAATGAATGTGGGAAAGCATTCAGTGAGAAGGGAAAGCTTATTAGACATCAGAGAACTCACACTGGAGAGAAAACATTTGGATGCAATGAATGTGGGAAAAACTTCAGCCGGAGAGCAAATCTTATTAGACATCAAAGAACTCATACGGGAGAGAAACCCCTTGCATGCAATGTATATGAAAAAGCCATTAGTGAGAGTACACACTTCATTTATCATCAAAGAATTCATGCTGGAGAGAAATCCTTTGACTGTGATGAATTTGGGAATGTCTTTAGCCAGCACACATAACTTATCAGAAAATACAGAACTTATTATCTGTCAGAAAATTCATCCTTAAGTGAAGCCTTTTGAAAGTAGGGAAGGCTTTAGCAAGAAGGGATGCCTTATTTAACAACAGAGAATTCATACTGGAATGAACTTTTTTTGATACTTTCATTTAGAAGAGTAGGCCAAAGTAATGCCCATTAAGAGGCAGCTGGTGGCTCAGTAGATAGAGCATTGGGCCTAGAGTCAGGAAGACCTGAGTTCAAGTCCAGCTGCAGACATTTCCTAGTTGTGTAACCATGAGCAACTCACTTAACCTGATTGCCTGAAAAAATGGATCCACTGGAGAAGGAAATGACAAACCATTCCAGTATCTTTACCAAGAAAAACCCCAAATGGAGTCATGAAGGAGTGGGCATGACTGAAATGACAGCAACAAAAATGCCCATTAATTGGGGAATGGCTAAACAAACTGTGTTGCATGAATGCAGTGATCTAATACTGTACCTGTAGAAATTAATAGCAGTGTGTAACATTGCATTATCTTGAGGAAATTTAATAAAGGTAGACTACAGTACAGACTCTTGAAAAAGATCAGTTTATGACGAGTAATATGTATAACTGTTAACAAAGCAGGTCACACTGACAATCTCAGCAAAGCCAGTGACCCCCAGAGAAGGAGACCCTCTTTATTAACATATGACAAAGAAGGGGTCTTGGTAGGCATGGCAAGGTGATAAGTTGTAGGGTTGGGACAAGAACATTATGATTGGTTATACTAAGAAAGATGGGATGGCATTCAGGTAAGGCTAATCATGCCCCTCTAACAATTAAGAAATGTTAATTGTTTGTGGAACCCATCTGCATCTTGTAGTCTTTGCTAAGGGATCACAATTAACAGACTTGCTGTCTCCTTGGAAGAGAAAGAAATTCCTTTAACTACCAGAAAGGACAGATAGATAACATATCTTTTGGGATGGTAATTTTATGGGACTAAACACATGAAGTATCCTAAGAGATACCAGCAGGAGAGATGATAACATTTCTTTTAAACTGAGCTAGCTTTGCTGGATTCCTTTTTTTTTTTTTTTTTTGCTTTTTGGAGGGCAATTGGGGTTAAGTGACTTGCCCAAGGTCACACAGCCAGTTTGAAATACAGCGCCGTCTTTGGCTACATAGAGGGAGATATGGTTTCCAGGAATGAGGAGGTGATAGTCTCACCACACGCTGTCCTGGTAAGACAGCGTCTGCACTATTGTCCTGGGTTCTGGGAAGTAGGTTTTAAGGAAATTATCAAGATGAATTTATTCCAGAGGAAGGTGACCCAGGAAGTTGCAGGGCTTTGGGTTCATGTCCCAAAGAGTTTCAGGTCTGCAGTATCATAATCATGGTCTTCAGGCACCCAAGGACTCTTGAGTGGGAGCGGGACTACATTTGTTCTGCTTGACCCTGAAAGGGCAGAGCTAGCAGCAGGGAGTGGAAATTCCCAAAAGGTACCGTGTACTTGATGTAAAAAACCTCCCAAAGCCATTCCAACTTGGAGTGAGCTTCAGGAGGCAGTGAGATCCCTCCAAAATGAAGATAGTATTGAACAATGGCAAAAAAAAAAATACAAATAAAAAAGAAAATGAAGATTGAATGACTACCAAGCTGTTGTCAAGGGATCCTTTTTCAAATGTGGGTTGTACTAGATCACCATTAAGAACCTTTCCAACTTGAAATTCCGTGATTTTGCCTAAATCTGTAATTCTGTGACTATTGCAGAGACTCCTGTCAGAGAATATGCAATAGTAATTATTAGAGAAATATTCATTAGAGATGGAGCAGTGAGAAAGAGAGCTTATAATCATTCGTGTCCTGGCATGATTGACTCCTATTTTAAATCAGTCACTATTTCAATGTAAAATGCGCAGTCATTTCCAAACTCCTTTGTTCCTCTTCTTTGATTCCCCGTGTGCTAGCCACAGCCCAGATTTGCTTTGTTCTGCTCCTCAAAGCCGTTGACTTTAATAGATCCACGCCCCACTTTCCAGGATGGCTGTACATCTAGACTGGATGCCTTCAATTTTTTTTTGCCTACTAAACTCTACAGAGGGTCCCAAGTGTCTCAGTCCAGTTTTGAGCTTCAATAAATTCAGAAATATAAATGCTGCAGATTTTCCCAAAATTGGCAAGCTTGACGATTTCAAGTTTTGATTAATTAATGTTTCTTAGGAAAATTCATTATAACCACGGTCATACAATACATTGCTCCAGTTGCTTTCTGAACTTTACTTAGTCTCTGCTCAGTGACTGGAAGGATTGCATTTGTAATCCTAGTCTCTTTTAAGATCATCCAGAAGTCTAAATGCAGATCAAAGCATACTATTTTTCACTTTCTGTATTTTTGGATGTTGTTTTTTCTTTCCCTTTGGGTCTGTGTCTTCCTTCACAACATGATTAATATGATAATATGTTTTACATGATTGAACATGTTTAACATATCCAATTGCTTACTGTCTTGAGGGGGGGGATAAGGGAGGGAGAGAACATTTGGAACTCAAAAGTTTTTTTAAACGAATGTTAAAAACTCATTACATGTAACTGGAGAAAAATAAAATAGTATTTTTAAAAAGATCATCCAAAGAATAAGGTTTAATATATTTGTAACAGTTTTTACATGACCTCACAAGAGAAAGTAATAGATAAAGATCAGGTGACCGACCAAGCAAGAGAACCCCCTCTACCAGTCCACCAGCCTGAGATGATGTCTTTCAGAAACTCATACATGCAATGAATGACAGGCTGCCTCATCTTCAGACTAAAACTTTATTCCAAATTTACAAAACTAAAGCATAAAGAAATTTAAATTTTCAAATGGTATTTTTAAAGCTTGTGGCCTTTATGCTTCTAAAGTTATTCAAGGTTAAAATGAAGACTTTTGGAACATCCTGCATATATATTACTAGAAAATTGTTTAGTGCTCACTTGGCAACAACGCTGTCATTCCCCTTCCTTCTTATTGTCATGGTTAATAATGAAGTTTCTCTACCCAGACGTCAACAAAGTTTATATGCTGGCTTTTTTTAAACCCTAACTGAGAAGTTTATGCATATGGGAAGGGTTTTAAGCATAGAGGAAAGCACTTAGTATTAAAAAGTCTTCCTAGAAAGAAATCTCCTTGGCTTGCCTTCATCCAAGTCCTACCCCATGGCCCCGGGCTGTTGCAGTGGGAGTTTACATTCCATCTAAGGAAATGGCATACATACAGAAATGCACAAAAATATATAGGTATAGAAACTCTAAAACAAACTAAAAAAACTTTTTGTCACTAGCAGCTGAAGGATCCAGAAATATTTCAGGTAAGAATATGATACAATATTCACATGAAATGAGAACTTGAAGAAGAGATGGGGGCCAAGGACTTGATGCTGGGGCAAAGCATGTATTAGTTATAGGACAGAACCTTGTATTGCTGTAAGCATGATGCAATATACTATCCATACAGTAGGGCAGAGCTCCCAGGCTGGCCAGGGCTGCCTCTCACACCTCATGCTGTTGTCCCTACCATTTTGTATGTTGCATAACAAAGGCATTGAGCAAAAAGCCAGGTAATTGATATCTGTATGTTGTGCCAAAAGAAGTGAGACAAGAGACCCCCGAGAGTAAAATTTGGAAGTGGATTTTACCTTTTCCAAGGGGCTGTCCAGGGTCAGGCCCAAATCGAACAGTGAGTCTGCACGGTCAATGTGCCAGCTTTTAAAGGGACGCCATGCGGCCAATGGTCAGGGGAAGTGTAAACTGAGACTAAAATCAGTGATTGGACAGTATGTATTATAATTCCTGCATGCTCGAATTTACCCGAGGCTGAAATTCCTGCTCAGAGATCCACTGGGGGAGGAGTCATGCACAACATGTATAGGAGAAAATGAATTGTATGATAGTGTACCACTACATTTTGTTGTATATTTTCATGTTTAGATTCTCACACTGTTTACAAACAGTTTTAAATGTAGAGTCCCTGGCTAGTACCCACATGAGAGCAAACAAAAGTATTAGCAGGAAAAAAGGAGAAAACAGAATGTTTGTGAATAGCAGTTGTCGGAAATAACCCAGCAGGCCTTATTTGTGAAGCATCGTTGCTTTTAGAATATGCAAGTATTCTTTCACATTTCTTTGTATAAAATTTAATTCATATTTATTTATTTCATATATAAATAGACAATATATAATTTAATGCAATTTAAACTTAAACATCTTTCTTTTTGAAAAAAAAAAGTTTCAGGAGCAGAATTTTGAAGGAAACGGGATTCCTTTGAATCCTTTGAGAGGTTGACTTCATGCTATGTAGCTTCACGCTACAATACTGTTTGCTTTTTGAGAGAGAGAGATTAAAATATGGGATTTTCTTTGTGTGTTACCCCGGGGACCTGCTTTTCTGATTGTTGGGTCCCTCAACAGAATCATTTCACAAGGGGTCCTGTTATACTTACAAGACTTCCAGCTCAACTCACTCTCCAGAGTGCACCTGCTCACTGGCAAGCTTACCCTTTAAGAGGTTACCCCATCATACCCCACTCTTCTTTCCAGTTCCCCTTCATGTTTTTGCCTTCCCGAATTAAAATGTAAATTGATTCTTGGCACTTAGCATAGTGTCTGTCAAAACGTAAGCATGTATTACAAAGAATTTTAAAAGTTAAGTATTTTTCAGTTAGCAAGCATTTATTTTTCTTTCCCACCTCTCCCCTCTGCTAAAAAAGAGAACAGGAAAGGCCTCATAACAAAGAAGTAAAATAAATTCCCATACTGGCAATGTCCAAAAATGTGCACCTCATTCATCATATTAGCCCATCATTTATCAGGAAATGTGTAGCAACTGTTATCCATCCTTTGGAATAATGGCTGATTATTGGGTTGATCAGGTGAAGTCTTTAAAAACTTCCTTTGTTTAGTATATAGCCGTCATTCTATAAAAAGGTTCTCATTTTACTCTGCATCATTCATCAGTCTTCCCAGGTTTCTCTGGAACATTCTCACAATTTCTTACAGCACATTAGGATTCCATTCCATTAATATGCCATAATTTGTTCTGCATTCCCCAAACGTGCACTTCCCTTAGTTTTCAATTCTTTGCCACCAGTCTCAATAAATATGAAAAAAAAAATAGTGAAGCCCATACTATGTGCTAGATGTCATGTTAGGGGTGGGAATGTGAATACAAAAGTCAGACTCTGCCTTTGAGAAACTTACATTCTATTAAGGAAGATAAATACACACAGGGTAATATGGCCAGGGAAGGGACTTTAAGCCTTAGGAGTCCCAGGAATCCGCTTGATGTGGTAACTAGAGCATGAAGTGGAAGGTGGGAGTGGGGAGGGCACTTTGTGAAGGAAGCACAGATGGCTGGAAGGCCAGGACTGTTGGCTCAATGGGATGTAGAAAGTGAGCTGATCTGGGCTGGGTGAATATAATGGACCAGGGGATTTTGTGTTCACTCCCCCATTGAGATGGTTCAGTCAAGAATGGCCCAATGGGTTTGAAGGTCTAGTCAAGGGTGCTGTTTTAGGCAGGGAAAAGTGGGGCAGAAGCAGAAGAATAATAGGGCACTATGGCCAGGGTAGACGAATGGGAGGGGAGGCATTTACTTCATAGGGGCCTACTAAATATAGTGCTGGGGCAGCCAAGTGATGCCATGGTGCACAGAGCACTGGGCCAGGAAGACAACTTCCTCAGTTCAGATCTGGCCTCAGACACTTAACAACTGTGACCCTGGGCAAGTCACTAACCCTGTTTGCCTCAGTTCCCTCACCTGTAAAATGAACCAAAGAAGGAAATGGTCAATACTCCAGTGTCTTTGCTAAGAAAACTCCAAATGGGGTCATGGAGAATCAGACATGACTGAAATGATAGAACAACCACAAAATATGGAGGTCTATTGGAGTTCACATCGAGTCTTCAATAAAGAACAGTTCACCCAGACTTCCCTTCTCTCTGTTCCTCACTCTGTACATCATCTTCTATCTCTGAACAACAACAAAGCTACTATTAGCTTTGTCTCCATATTATCTACAAGGCTCTCATGGAAGACTTGGTTCAGTGCTTTGCAGAAAACCAGACATGTCACCTTAGTAACATTCTTCCCCTTACCTACCAACTAAACCTTGTCAGGAAATAGAATTAGGCTTGCCTATCAGGACTGTTCCTGATGAAAGCCTGATGGTCCTCAGTGACCACTGACTCCTCTTCTAAATGGCCATAAACCATCCCTTTAATGTGTTGTAGAATTTTGCCAGGAATTGAAGTCAAGTTTCCCCGTCTAGAGTTTGACAACTGGGTTTATTGCAAAGGGAGGTAGCAATGGTCAGTGGCAGCTTCAGAATCAAATGGTCACAGATCAGGAGCTGGGAGGACCCCAAAGGCCACCCAGGCCACTCTCTCATTTAAGGAGTGTGAATGGACCTGTCCATGGTCATGCAAAGATTTTTCAGTTTGCTGGTCACTGTGGAGGTAGAGAGAGGCACCCTGCGTCTTCCCTCTCCTGGCATGAGTCCATCTGGAAACTAGCTGTCATTTTTTGTGCCAAGGGACAGTGCCACTCACTCCTTCAGGCCTGAGAGCAATGACAGATCATCCAGTCTGCTTCTCTCCTTCCACGTGAGCTACACTTCCCAAGAATAGCTGGAGACAATTTTTGATCCAGGTCTAGCTCCTTCCACATCTGTTCTTTTCCATCTGCTATAAATACTGGTGGTAAAATAGCCTGTTTTAATCACAACATAGAAATGAAAATTTTAATTTAACTTTTAAGTCAAAGAAATCCTTCCCACTTGCCTGATTGCTCTGAGTAAATTTTGCTTTCTGTAATTCTTATCAACTGTCACCTTAAAAAAACATGTCATTTCTCAGAAATAGTTAAAATCTCCCTATGCGAAATTTCACTTAAAGCTGTTAGTTTTCTATCCAGGCATAGTCGGAATAGTCAAGGCTACAAAAACAATTTCCATGTGGAAGTCTCTCTCTTTTTCTTTCTTGTTCTGTCTTTCTATCCATTTGCACTCACAGGGACATGGCTTCCTGGATAATTCTGCACTGCAGTCCACCCTCTCCAGCGCAGCCACACTGCAGCCTGAGAGGTGCTGCATGCACCTTGCATCCTGCTGCAAATTCCAGATTTGACCTTTGCCATGGCCACTCAGCAAACTCCTCTTAAGTTCATGCCTTCTCCGTGTATTGTCCCATCCAGGCTGCAGTGGCTGCTGTTTCCTGGTTCAAGGTCATTCTGTACCAGTATTTCTCTCTCCAAGCCCCATTCCTGCCTTAGGAGACAGCAAGGCCCAAGTTAATGTTGCCTTGAACACTTGTTCCAGTTCCTTGAGCCCCTCCACTCCCATGGAAGACTTCTCTACTCCACTTCTGTCACACCTAGGGCATCTCACCAATCACCTAAAAGTGATCTTCTATGGCTAAAAAACTTGCCAGTCCTCTGACTGATGACAACATCCTAATCTTCCTTTTCTCCCCATGGCTGACTTCTCCTGCCTGCCCTAGGAAGCTGTTGGGAAAACCTCAGAGTCCTCCAAAATCCCATCAGCCTCCTCACTACCCTCTGCCCTACTAACTGAAGGGTGGCACCATGAACTCCCCACTTCCCATTTAAGGAGGGAGCTCCGCTCAGCACATCTCATTTCTTTTCTGGCTGCACTACTCTGGGACATCTCTGACTTCACCATGCCCCCTCACTTTGGCACCTGGCCCCATTCCCCCTGCATGCCTCCTGACTTTCCAGCCCTTTCTGTGTCTCTTTCCCCATTAGATTGTAAGCTCCTTGGGGTGAGGGACAGTCTTTCTTCTTTCACATTTGTATCCCTTGTGCTTAGCACAGAGCCTGGCACATAGTAGGGACTTAGTAAATGCTGACTATGACCTTGAAGTCCTCAGTATTCTTCCAGGTCATTAACTTTTATCTGACTTCATTTTCCCTTTCCTAATATAAACCATATGATTAACAGTTCAATTTCACATTGTCCTTTACTCTCAAATTTCTTGTCCCTTGTCCTATTGCCACATGAGGCTTGCTAAACCTTAAACCTGAATTACTTCTACCATCTACCTCCTCCACTTTTGCATGCTGCCAAACAAAGCTAGAGAAAATCATGGAACCAAGAGGACTGTGTCCAACGCAGATGCATATTATCTAATTTTAACTGGGCCATCAGATCTGCAATACTTGTATTTTCCCTAGTGGATTTTTTGTCCTTCATGTATAGCTGTTCCAAACCTTTTCTTCAACAACACCACTCACCTCCCCAACCATCTCAGCTGGAGACCTTGCCCTCATGCTTTACTGATAAAATGGAGGTCACTTACCATGAGCTACCTCTTCTTCATTTCATAGGAGCATAGGTTTAGAGCTAGAAGGAACCACAGCGGGCAACTGAACCCAACATCCTCAGCAAGACACTTACATAAGGTGCTGAGGTGTAGAGATGCTGCATCACATAGTGCTGCCCTTCCAGACCCCTTGACATCCTCCTTCATTCTGCTCCTTTCCTCCCATTTCTGAAGCATCTGCCTTTTTTTTTTAAAGCAATTGAGGTTAAGTAACCTGCTCAAGGTTATACAACCAGTTATTTATGGGTGTGGTGTTAAGTATCAGATTCAATCCCAGGTCATCCCGACTCTGGGTAAATATGCTAGATCATTCCAAGATCTTTTTTTTTTTTTTGCCTTTTTGGAGGGCAATTGGGGGTTAAGTAACAGCATCTGCTTTTTAACCCCTATACATGTATACTTGATCCCCACTCTACTCTATAATCTTCAGTCTCTAGCTACTGGTCTCTTTCATACTGACTTCTAAATGGCTAAGTTTTACCCAACCTCTAAAAAAAATCAATAGATCCTAACATGTCTTTAAGCTATTGTGTTATATCTCTCCCCTCTTTCTCAGTTAAACTTCCAGAAAAGGTTGTCTATATTCCCTATCTCCATTTCCTCTCCTTTCACTCATTTCTCAAGCCTTTGCAATCTCACTTCTCCCCCAAAACTGCTCAAGATTATGAATGAGTTTATAAAAATGTTTTATTCTGAACTTAAACATCCAAAAAGCATATTTCCATATACACAAGAGAACACAAAAGGATTCTAATATGAAAGTCTGAATCTCCATTTCATAATGCTTGCTTTTTAAAATGTATATTACAAATCCTACATTTTCCTTTCAAAACTGTCCTGCTTGTCTGTGCTTCCTTCTCTTGATTTTTATTTTTTTTCCACCTTGTAATAACGGATCTTTCATTCTAGCACCTGAAGCTCTACAAATGTATATACTTTCTCAGCTTCAGGGGGCTGTTATACACATTTGTTGAATGGCAACTATGCAACAACATTTAGCATTTCAAAATTAGAGAACTTTGCTTAAACACCAGCCAATCAGAAGTCATCTGTAAGTGTCTGTTCAAAGTTGTGGAGTTCAGGACTTAATGTAAACAATCAGTGTCCCATAAGAGCTACTGAGAGTAACTTTGAGATCCATTCCTGGGTTTTAGATTCTGTGACAGTATCTTTACCCACAGTAATTGAGACCCACTACAGCCCAGAAGAATAAGTTTTACCATAGTTTATACAAATTTTACATGCATTTTTTTTTTGGTTAGAAGTGAAGTGAGAAAATTAAATATTCACCTTTACACACATACATGTTATGCTACAAAAATGTGCTAACAAATATATAAAAATGATAAGAAAATGTGTAAAAGGATAAAGCAAATACATTAATCATCTCTAACCCTGCAAAGATTAATTCCTTTTTATATTACATAAAAACAACTGGTTAAGTTTTTTTGAATCTCTTATCCAGAAATACAAAAAAGAAATTACTGTCTGACCTGAGGGAGCTTCCTATGAAACTGAAGTGCTTGTGTCCAAATGAATGCAGGTGTTTGGTCACAGAGAAAAATACCATCATTGACCATACAGCAACAATGACAGGAGAAATAAGAGCTCTATAATTATTCTGGACATATAGGAGAAAATACAGTAGATGGGTGGGTGTTTTTGACCACTGAAAACCAGAAGCTACAGTAATCCATGAGGTCTAAGATACATCATTCTTTGCTAAGTCACTTCAGTGGGTTTAAGGCTAACTGAAGCTGAAATAAAATTTTAATTTCTTTGGTAAAAAGCTCAAATAAAATAAATATTTATATTTATATAAATAAAATAAATTACAAATAAGAACCCACCCCAAAGCTTCCAAAGTTTTGATTTAGGACAATAGGCAATGTGATGTCAGAAATAAAAATTAATAACTTTATATATGGTTCTAACTTGTATGAAAACTGGGGTCCCTAGGGTAATATATCCCCATTATAAGCTCTTAAAAGATGTATATGTATAAGTATACATATTTAGCTTTTCAAAAGAGTAACTGGACAGTCTTAGAAAAGCAACCCTGATATTTTCTTTAAATCTGTTCTGATATGTCTGTGCCATTGTTATCTTCAAGGCCTGGACTTAGCCCTCTTCTTTTTTTTTTTTTTTTTAAAGCAATCAGGGTTAAGTAACTTGCTCAAGGTTACACGGCCAGTTATTTCTGGGTGTGGTGCTGAGTATCTGAGCCCGGATTTGATCCAGGTCATCTCGACACTGGAGCCAGTGCTCTTACTCGCTGAGTCACCTGGCCGCCCCCTTAGCCCTCTTCTTGAACTAAGGTCAGCCATGAACAGGATATGCGTGTATGGCCAAAGAGGTATCCAACAGGAAGACTTAAATTAGAGGCACGGAACAAAAGAAGGCTTTTTTCTGGAAGTCGGCAGCTAAGATAAATGAAACTCCTAGAAATGATACAATGTTTTTTCTCATCTTTCTCATCCTTCATTGGTTCTGAGGAAGAATAGTCTTTCTCTTGAAGTTTCATAATATCCCATACAATTTCATGGAAAGGTTGGTCTCAGTTCATCCTAATTTTCGCAGATGCCTCCATATATGTCTTCACTCGCTTTCCAGTTTGCTACCTTTCTTATGTAACCCATATTTGCCAGTTAAGATCCACTTTATCATAAATGACTGGAAACTCTATGGTTTTTCACTCTGAGTATCTGTTTATGAATTTTACAGATTTCTTTGGAGATTCCTTGACAGGTGACTGAAAAGAAAGCAAGAAATCCTCTCCAATCCTTATATCTTAGTATATCAAACCACTTTTCTAAAATCTAACACAGTGGGGTAGCTAGGTGAATAGAGCACTGGCCCTGGAGTCAAGAGGACCTGAGTTCAAATCCGACCTCAGACACTTAACTCAAAAACTAGCCATGTAACCTTAGGCAAGTCACTTAACCCCAATTGCCCTCCAAAAAGCAAAAATCTAACACAGTTTGGTTTATGAATCTTCAGTTGCTACATCATAATCTAAGATAGGACTAGCTGAACTGGAGAGAGAATGCTGATTTGCTAACATTGCTTCCACTGACCACCACTACTTGGTACTTCTGTCCAGTCAGGCCGCCATGGTCATGGGGTGTAGCAACTGTTTGGCCCAGTCAGCTCATGCTCAGGCCCTGCTTCCCCCTCTTCCATAAGGCTTAAGGCTTCCATAAGCCATGAGGCTTAGCACCTTCAGAGGCAGGGCTAGAGGTCACGCTCTTTAGCAGCAAAGGAAAGTAGGCTCAAGCACTACTACAAATGAAATTCCAAACCTTTTAAAACAGGGCCTGTGTATTGTTTGGCATCACTAATTCTAATCCACTCCCTGGACCACTCCCATTAAAAACCATAAGAAAAAAAAACAAACAAGCACAGTCAAGCAAATGACATGTTGAATTTCCAAATATCCATCTCCAAAACGTGTCTCTGTGCTTTGTGCCCATCCCCCTTCTGTGAGGAAGGAGCTTCATAAAGATCCTCTAGAGACAAGGCGGTGATTGGGATTGCATTGACCCAAGACCATGAGTCTTCCCAAGCTGTTTTCTTTGCAGTGATATGGTCCTTGTAGAAACCATTCTCCTGGCCTTGCTCCCTTCACTCAGTGTGGGGCCATGACATTCCTTATTCACATATTATACCTTGTTCAGCCATCCCCCGACTGACTAAGGCAATCCAGGAGACTTTTAGGTCCTAGTTCCTTTCTCTCCCCTGTTTAATTCTAGGATGAGGAAGTTTGTTTTGTATGTATGTTCCTCCCCTGATATTATCTTCCTCCATCTTGTCTCCCTTCCCTATATCCCTGTTGAGTTTGGTTAATTTATATACCAAACAGCATGTGTGTTAAACTGTCCTTTGCCCATCATATACAAGAATAATAGTCTATTTACCCTCCCTTTTCTTTCTCCACTCCAGGGTCCTCCATTTAACTCCCTCATTACCTGCTGAAAACATTAAGATTCTCAAGGGACATTTGTTTCTCCCCGATTCCCAAGAATATTGGCACGACATAATCATACAGCTTCCTCCAATTACTCAAATAAACTTGCCTTCAAGGTTATTCTGTAATCCTCTATTTGCATTTCGAAGTTCCTACTAAAATCTTGTCTTTTATCAGAAACACTGGAAGTCCTTTGTTCCATGAAAGGTTCATTCCCCCAAATCCCTGACAGGATTATACTTAACTTTGCACGGTAACTCTTGAGTTGCAAGTCTATTTTTGCCTTTTGAAATATTGTACCCCAAGATCTCTGGTTTTCAAAAGAAGCTGGTGGATTTTAGATGATGCTGACCATAGTTCTTTGGTACTTGAATAACTTCTTTCTGTATTCTGGTGATAATTTTTGTGATGTGAGACAAAGGCATTTTGGTTCTAAGATTTCTAGAGCTTTTCCTTTCAGGAAATGATTAGTGGATTCTATCTTAATTCTCTGGATATAATAATTTCTATGCTTTTTTTCCTTTAAATTACAATTTTCATGGAATTCAATGACACTTAAGTTATCTCTACTTTGCCTGTTTTCCATATCAGTTCTTTTTTATAAGAATTTTTACTTTTCCCCCTTATTTCTTCACTGACTTTGTTCTAATATTTCTTGCTGCTTCATGGAGTCATTGATTTGTGTTTGAGTCCATCTAGTCTCTAGAGACTTTCTTGAATTAAGCTTAGGGAATATTTTTAAACTATTCCGTTCCTAATTCTTTCCTTGAAAGCTTTTACTTAACTTCATTTCTTCTAGGTATTTATGGAGTACTTGTGGAACATTCTTTGACTCTCTGCTTGCAGTTCTTACAGAGCTGCTCATTTGGAGAATGTATCTACAAAAATGTCTGATACAGGTCAATATTGTCTTATATTTACCCATTTCTCTAGCTTTATTTCCTCAACTAGCCTTTGTGCCAGGGCCAGGCTTAAAACCTGGCAAAGTTTGGGGTCCAGTGGTTGGCTCTGCTTTGTCTCATTCTGGGTCACCTGGGCTTTTAAACTTTTACCTCACAGGGTTAAGCCTCCCCCAGATTCTTTGAGGTTCTGAGACCTGGTTCTTTTAGCCATTCTCTAACATCTCAAGAAGAGTATTGGGGTCCTTAGAGTCCCTGGACGAGGGCTATCCTATTCTGAGAAGTGCTACACCACAGTGGTCCCTACCTGTTCCCACTCCTAGGGATTCTAATATCCCAACACTGGGGCCTTCTTGGAAGAGCTCTCTGCTCTTGGTGCCTCTAGACCCAGAGACTTGTAGACTAAATATGACCCTGGCCCAACAAACCTGTTTGTGCCAAGAGGCTATCCCATGCTGGAAACAGACCTCCAATGACCTTCTTTCCTATTGTCCTCAGGTTTCTGGCTATCCTCTTATGCATTATGAAATCACTTATAATAGTTTCTCATCAGATTTATTGATTATTCAGTGTGCTGTGGCCTCCAGGGCTCTGCTGGAGTAGGTATGTGGGAACTGAATGATCTGACTACAATAGAGGTAGCCATTTTGATCAATACAAAGCCTTAAACATTCTAATTAATTTCTTTGCAGATTTCCTAGGATTTTCTACATAAACCATGATGTCATTAGCAAATTAAGTATAGTTTTGTCTCCTCTTTGTCTGTCTTTATCTAAAGCCTTCATTTTTCCCCTCTTGCTGTTGTTAGCAACACTAGAAGGAAGTCATAAAACAGCAAAGAAAGAGGATGCCTGTCTTTCCTTCTATATTTCTTTTTTTAATTATTTATTTTTAGTTTTCAACATTCATTTCTGTAAGTTTTAAATTTTCTCCCCCTTCCTCCCCAAGGTAGCTTGCCATCTGATATGGGCTCTACACATACATTCCTATTAAACACATTTTCACATTGGTCATGTTGCATAGAAGAATTATAACAAATGGGGAAAACCATGAGAAAGAAAAATAAATTAAAGAAAAAATCGCCTGCTTTGTTCTGCATTCTGACTTCATAGTGCTTTCTCTGGGTATGACTGACATTTTTCATCATGTGTCCTTTGGAATTGTTTTAGGTCCTGGCATTGCTGAGAGGGACTAAGTCTATCAACATTGCTTCTATATTTCTTGGGGAAACTTATACTGTTCTCTCATTGCAAATAATGCTAGCTTTTATACCAATGCTTTTCTCCATATTAAAGCTCTTTCTATGCCTTCATTTTATAGAATTTTTAGCATGAATATTGTACTTTGGCAAAGGACTTTTCCCTATCGAGTTAATCATGTGATTTATATAGATATTTGTTCTAATAGTTTCCATAATGTTAAACCGCCCTTGAATCACTGGTATTAATGCAAGCTCATGATTGGGGGAGGGAGATGATGTGCAAGATTTTATCTAAAATTTTTTTAATGCTATGAAATTACAGTAAACAAGTTTAGCCCAAAGTGTATATATATGTGTGTGTATATATATGTATGTATGTATATATATGTGTGTGTATGTATGTATATATGTGTCTATATGTATGTATATACATATGTGTGTATGTATATATATGTATGTATATGTGTGTGTATGTATGTATGTGTGTATATATATGTATGTGTGTGTATATATGTATGTGTGTGTATATATATGTGTGTGTATATATATGTATGTGTGTGTATATATAGGTATGTGTGTGTATATATAGGTATGTGTGTGTGTATATACGTATGTGTGTGTGTGTATATGTATGTGTGTGTGTGTATATATATGTATGTGTGTGTATCCACTTAGCCTTGGAATGCTTGCGGGGGGGGGGGCAGAGGTGAGCTGTCCTAATTGCTAAGTGAGTACAAACTCCACTAGTTCTCTATATCTAGTTGACCCCTGACCACAATATGCTTAACATCTTATTTAACCACTCACCTTACTCACTTTGACATGCCAAACACGGCAACCAGCTTTCTCTTGCATATGAGTTTTCTTTAGAGAATAAAGTTTATCTTCTGCTGAAACTATCCTCCACATTTATTATATTCCAAGGGTTTCTCTTGGTATAAATTTATTTCCCAATGATATTCTCTGGCTGAAGAATTTCTTAGTTTCTCTTTAGGTTTCTTTTAATTATGAACTCAAACATCAAAAATAGAATAAAAATATACAAAGGAAAAAGAATTTTCATGAATATATACACTTTAAGTAAACATTAAATTTAATATAATAGTAATAAATCTATCCTCATCAAAATACATTATGCTTAATTCTGTGTACTTGTAATTGTTTTAGACACTTTTCTTTCCTTTTTTTTGTATCAGTATCCACTTGTGCCTCACATTTCTCATGCAAGGTAAAAGCTCTCTGTTGTAATCAACATAAGTAAAATAAATTAATATTAGTCATGTCTGAAAACTTCTGAACCTTTAGTCCATGGGTTAGCAAATTTTGGCCCTTGGAAGGCCCACCACCTGCTTCAATACAGGTCCAGTTAAGAATGGTTTATATATTTTAAAATACAATGAAACTTTATTTTATAAAGTAAAAACTATTCTCAGGTTTGGGGCCATAACAAAATAGGCAGTATACCCTGCTGGGCTCAAACCCCTGCAGTAGGTCCATCATTTCTCTGCCAAGGGGTGGGAAGCATGCTTCAACATCTTGCTTCTATAGTGATGACTGATCATTACATTCTTCACAATGTAATAGCTGTTATATAAATTGTTCTCCTGGTACTAAAGTATTCCCTGCATTCAAAGGATTTCTCTTCATAGTATGTCCTTTGACGTCTATCTAATAAGATTTTCACTCCAGCTGAAGTCTTTCACATATTCATCTTTCAACAGTGAATTCTGACATACAATGTGTCTACTTTCAATGAAGACTTCCCCACATGTGTTACAAAAGGTTTCTCTCCATATGAATTCTCTGATACCTAATTAGGTTTGCCCTCCACTTGAATCCTTTGCTACATTCATCACACTCAATGGGTTTCTTTCCAGTGTGAGTTTTCTGGTGAGCTTTAAGAATATTATCAGTAAAGGCCTTCACTTATGACTATATTCAAATGGTTTCACTCTTGTATGAATGACTTCTCTGGTGGCTTTTGAGTCCATTACTTGAACTGAAGGCCCTCCCACATTCATTGCATTCAAAAGGTTTCTCACCAGTATGAATTCTTTGATGGCTTTTGAGAACATTGAGTGAACTGAAGGCTTTCCCACATTCATTACATTCAAATGGTTTCTCTCCAGTATGAGTTCTCTGATGCCTTTTGAGCCCTTGGCTCTCACTGAAGGCTTTCCCACATATATTACACAGAAAGGGTTTCAGCCCGGTATGAATTCTTTTGTGGGTGATAAGTTGTTCCCTTCTGCTGAAGCCTTTCCCACATTCATTACATTCAAAGGGTTTCTCTCCAGTATGAGTTCTTTGATGTCTATTAATGGATGCCCTCTCACTAAAGGTTTTCCCACATTCATTACATTCAAAGGGCTTAACTCCAGTATGAATTTTCTGATGTCTAATAAGGCTTCCCTTCCGGCTAAAGCCTTTCCCACATTCATTACATTCAAAAGGTCTTTCTCCAGTATGAGTTCTATGATGTGTGATGTGTATGCTCTCACTGAAACTTTTTCCACATTCATTACATTCAAAAGGTTTCACTCCAGTATGAATTCTCTGATGTCTAATAAGGTTTTCCTTCCGACTAAAGCATTTTCCACATTCATTACATGCAAAAGGTTTCTCTCCAGTATGAGTTCTCTGATGTATAACAAGGCTTGACTTCCACTGGAAGCCTATCCCACATGCATTACATTCAAAAGGTTTCACTCTAGAATGTGTTTTCTGATGGCTTTTGAGGACACTTCTGTCACTGAAGGCATTCCCACATATATTACATTCAAAGGGTTTAACTGCTGTGTGAGTTTTCTGATGGATTTTGAGCACACTTTTCAAACTGAAGGTTTTTCCACATTCATTACATTCAAAGGGCTTTTCTCCAGTATGAGTTCTCTGATGTCTATTAAAGGACCCCCTCTGACAGAAGGCTTTCCCACATTCATTACACTGAAAGGGTTTCTCTCCAGTATGAGTCCTCTTATGCATAATAAGATGCCCTTTCCAACTGAAAGCCTTCCCACATTCATTACATTCAAATGGTTTCTCCCCAGTGTGAGTTCTCTGATGGCCTTTGAGGACTTGGCTCTCTCTGAATGCTTTCCCACATACATTACAGAGAAAGGGTTTCACTCCAGTATGAGTCCTCTCATGAGTAATGAGTTGTTCCCTCCTGCTGAAGACTTTCCCACATTCATTACATTCAAAGGGTTTCTCCCCAGTATGAGTTCTCTGATGTCTAGTAACCGATGCCCTCTCACTGAAAGTTTTTCCACATTCATTACATTCAAAGGGTTTCACTCCAGTATGAGTCCTCTGATGTCTAATAAGGTTTGACCTCCAGTTGAAGCCTATCCCACATTCATCACATTCAAAGGATTTTTTCCTAGTCTCAATCTTCTTCTTTTTAACGAAGCTTCCTCTGTTGCTAAAGGTTTTCCCATAGTTATTATACTCAAGTTTCTCTCCAATATGAATTTTCTGATGTCCAATAACATTTGAACTTCTTCCAAACAGTTTTCCACATTCACTGTGTTCATGTAACTTTTCTCCAGCATGTATTCTATAAAATTTAATTAGATCTGAGTGGTAACTGAAGTGCTTCTTCAATTTGTACTTAGAAAAGTTCTTACCTAAGGAGAATGTATTACATGTAAGTAGGTCTGAAAAATCCCTGAAACTCTTTCCAAGTGTCTATATTTTCAGAGACTTTTCTCCATAGTCTCTCTCCATAATGGAAAAAAGACTGACTCAAGGAGAGAACTTTTCCCCAAGGAATAACATTGAGGTACACTCATGTCATTAAAAATAGTTCTCTGAGACACTGTTACTTATTTAGCTTGCCTCTCCTGGCCAACCCTCTCTTTCTCTAAATTAAGGTCATATTCCCCAGGTTCTGTCTCCATAGACTGACAAGACCTAGTCTTTGTTAGTCTTGTCTTAGCTGATGCTCTTATACAAATGTCCTGCATCAGACTTGGGTTTCTGGTTTCAAACCTGGTCTCCTGACTAAGAGAATCGGAAAGACAATTTTAAAGTTACTAGCAATTATTACCTGTGATAATAGAAAGGAATCTTTAGTGCAAGTTTTAGTTTCTAACTATTTTATCAAGGAGAATAAGGCATCATTTGGGTCAGGAGAACTGAAGATGAAGACAAAGGAAGTGATAAGAGTGTCTAGCTGCCCTAGATGTGATGAATTACATTCCTTGGAATTCTAGGTGTCATTAAAAACAACACTCAATGAAAAACAGAATTATCTTCTATAGGATAGAATCATGGAAAATGTGTGTACATGTGCAAGACTTTATATTATTTCTGTTACATTTTCTCAGTTTCAGCATCATGTTTGTACCTTTTGGAACCTGGCACCCCCTGTATTAGCTGTCTCTCCATACTCTGTGTCATCTTTAGTTTAGTTCTGTCAGTTTAATGAGTATACAATATATGGCTACATCCAAGCCTTTGATGAAAACATTCAACAGCACAGCCCTCTAGCATACTTCCCTAGAAAACTCCTACATATGATACTAAACCATTAACAACTACTCTGAATCTGGACATCTGACTAGTTCATCCATATCTTTACATCTTCTCCACAAGAATAGTACAAAAGCCTTCATCAAAACTTTGCTAAAATCTAGGTAAATTCTATTCATAGCACTCCCCTTAAGTAAGAGTTTAGTAATCCTATAGAAAAGAAAATAGGATTAGTGTGGTGTGACAGGTTTTTGATTAAGCCATGATATACCACCTTTTTTTTCAATTATTCCTTCCCCAACTAGGCATTCACCAATGATCTGTTTAGTGATCCAATTCTAGAAGTTTTCGTAGGAATTAAAGTCAAGTTTATTGGCCTATAGTTTGACCACTGTTCTCTTTTTTTAAAAACTGGGACATTTGTCCTTCTCCAATCTTGTACTACCCTTTCCTGTTTCCCACAATCTTTCAAATACCACTGAGAGTGGCACAGCAACCACAGCTGCCTTTTCTTTCAAGACCTAATGCACTTGGGATCAGAGACCTGAATTTATCACTGGCAGCTAAGTGCTCTCTTACTTTCTCCTTATCTTCAGTACTTTCTCCCTCTTAGTAATTTTTGTGCCTTAATTTTCCGTGGAAAGATCATTGTTCCTTGTAGAAAAAATAAATCATCACTGAACAGCTCTGTTTTCTCTGTTGTCAGTTATCATCCTTCTGTCCTTTGCAGACAAAGCCCCTATTCTTTTACAGATCTTCTTTTTTCTCCTAATAGAAGAAAAGTATGACATATAAGATCAATTTGACTTATATGACACTTTGTAAAAAAAAAAAAAAAAAAGAGCATAGAGTCCCTCTGGACAACTCTATCAATATCTGCCAGTACTGAAAAATGAGGTGCTCCACAAAGCAACTACAGTTCACCAAGCCCAATTAGGGTATTTACTTGATCATCAGCTGGTTGAAGACAGGATGTGTAGTGATAACCTAAGGATCATAGATCTCCCAGGAGAACATGCAGGACAAAAGATCCTTGACACCATAATGAAGAAAATTCTGAACATAGAAAATGAAATTACAATAGAAAGGGTTCACAGGTTGCCTCCAGAAAAAAGCCAAGGCTGAAAACTGAAAGACACAAAGGAGGTAAAAAAAAAAAACCAATACAAAACCAAAGTCTGGCTCTGCAAGCCATCATATACTCCAAAATCTTTATAGCAGCACTCTGTGATGACTAAGAACTGGAAACAAAGGAGATGCTTATCAGCCGAGAATGTAATGGAATATTACTAGGTTTTAAGAAACAATGTATGATGAATACTAAGAAGCATGGAAATATTTACATGAACTGATGCTGAGTAAAGTCAGCAGAACCAAGGAAACAACATACACAGTGACCACAACAATGTAAAAGGAAAGAATGACAATGCACCAAAACACATGAAACAAAATTATAAAGATCAAACAGGACCTGAATGAAGATATGGGAAGACACCCCACGTTGTAGCGGTGGGAGGTCACAGGGGCCACACATGGCACAGGTTTTCTGATTTCTCAATGCACTGGTCAGTTGCGGTTGTAGTTTGTCCTTTGTTCTTGAAGGGGACCATGACATCAGGGAGATGATGGCATGACTTGCAATTGCATTTGATTTGAGTTACAGAGGGATGTGCAAGGTCACCAGTCTCACCTTCTCCTCCAGAGTCTTCTGGGTCGAGTAGCTTGATAGCAATCAGGATGACTAGAGATGGCCCAGGATGCAGTGGGAGACTTTGGCCTTTTTAAGCTAAGGTCTTTTCAAGTTCTTACTTTGAATGAGGCAACACCCATTCAGTGAAAAGTCCTCTTTAAGAATTGAGTCAAGGGATGTCCCCTTTTATAAAAAAAAAAAATCAAACTTGGAGGGGAAGACACTCGGGGTTGCTGGCCAAAAGAGAAACAGGTACTATTTACATTTACTCTGAGCCAGGAAGGCTCAAAAAACAACCAGTAAGTGGTCCTTGGGTAGGGACCTATTGTCCAATCATGAGATTCAGAGTGAGTTGGGGTTTTTGTTATTTTTTTTTGAGAGGGGAAGGGAGGGCAATTGGGGTTAAGTGACTTGACCAAGATCATATGGGCTAGTTTTGTGTTAAGTGTCTGAGGCTGGATTTGAACTCAGGTCCTCCTGACGCCAGGGCCAGTGCTCTATTTACTACACCACCTAGCCGCCCCAGAGTGAGTTGGGTTTAAGATTTGGTCTTTGAAAAAGAAACCTAGCTAGTAAACCCCAAGTTAACTAGGTAGCTTTCAGCCATCAAAATTTACCTTCCTTTGTCCAGAAAACCCTCAGGTAAGGGAAGAGTAAGGGAGAGGAGAGGCTTTAAGAGGACCAGGACATGAGGGAGATGATGACATGACTTGCAACTTTGATTAGAGTGAGGGAGGACCTGTGCAAGGTCACCAGCCTCACTTTCTCCTCCAGAACCATCTGGGTCCAGAATTTTTACTCCGAGCAGTTAATCATCTGATTTAAAATACTGGAGGGCTCTGCTAAATTCCACACTGTAAGGAAAGCCTTGGCTGGTTACATGATTTTCCTTCCAAATAAAATGGCAGTACTAGATTCAACAAAAAGGAAAACAGAAATTCTTATGACAATATTGATAGGGGATTGTGGGTTATGGTTTGGTAAACATTCTAACCCAAAAAATTAGTAGAATTTAAGGTGATTTTCTGGGTACCCATGTGAAGCATACATAAAGAATGTGTTAGTTATAATTTGCAACTCTAGGCAAGCAGAATATTCTTATCTATCCAACAAAAGGAAGGCATTATCAAAGGAACAGATTTGATTACATAAAAATAGAGAGTTTTCTAAAGAAAAAGCAGCATTTCCAAATGAGAAAGAAAAGAAAAAGACTGGGGAAAATATTCTTGATAGATTTCTTAGAAAAAATGAAATCCTTACAGAAATGGAGGGGGCATGGCACAAGGGAAAGAACAGTACCTCAGGAGTCAAAGAAACTGAGTTCAAATCCTCCAACTCCTGACACTTATGTCAACATGGATTAATCAGTTAGTTGCCTGACCCTGTTTTCTCAAGTATAAAATGAAGGAATCTGAGGTAGAATCAAGCTCTAGAGCTTTGATCCTATGAATGAAAAATTCCATTTGTTTGTTTTTTGTTTCTTTTAAATGGATTTTTATTTATACGTGTTTTTATATCATCTACATTTCCCATCATGCCCTTTGCCCCTTGTCCTCCCCAAAAAAACATTCTGCATGATGAGGACTTTTTAAAAAGAAAGAACAACAAACAAAAAGCTAACCAAGATTCCCCCAAATCTGGGATTTTTTTGAAGTATTCCACACTCATGGCTCCCATCCACAACAAAGGATCTCTTTTCTTTCTTTTTGGAGGGCAAGTGGGGTTAAAGTGACTTGAACAAGGTCACACAGTTAGTTTTTGTGTTAAGTGTCTGAGGTCAGATTTGAACTCAGATCCTCCTGACTCCAGGGCCAGTGCTCTACTCATTGTGTCACCTAGCCACCCCCAGGATCTCTTTTTTCAAGTCATGCTTGGGCATTATAATTTTGCAGCATTCAGTTTTGATTGTTTTATTATTCTTTTCATTTATAGGGTTGTAGTTGTGTATTTTTTTCTCCTGGTTCTGCTTGTTTTATTTTGGATCAATTCAAATCAGTTTTCAAGCTTCTCTGTATTTATCATATTTCTTTCTTTTCTTATAGAATAGTAATACTCAGTTACATTCACATACCACAATTTGGCCATTTCCCCAATTAGTGGGCATCTACTTCGTTTCTAATTTTCTGTTGGACTCCTCTCTTATTCCCCACATTGAATACTTTGGGATTCTACCCTTTAACACCTCCCTAATATGCCCTGATTCACTCCTCTGACAGGGCCCCCACCCTGATAAAGGTCTTCACCACCTCACCCCTGGATTACTGCAGTAGCTGCTGGCAGGTCTGCCTGCCACAAGGCTCTCTCCCCACTCCAGTCCATATTCATTTGGCCATCAAAGTCTTCTCAAAGCATAGGTGTGACCTTGTCAATCCCTTCACCATTCAGTAAATTCCAGTGACTCCCTATGACCATCAGGATCAAATTCAAATCCTATCTTTTAAGCCCTTAATGACACGGCTCCTTCCCACCTCTTCAGTCTTCTTCTACTTCCTGCCCTCCATGAACTCCATAAACCCTCGACACAGGTCTCCTGGCTGCTCTATCTTCCAATTCTAGGTATTTTCACAGGCTGTCTTAGTGCCTGGAATTCTCTCTCCTTACCTCTGCCTCCTGGTGTCTTGTAAGTCTCAGCTAAAATCCCAACTTCTGCAAGAAGTCTTTTACAGTTTCCCTTAATACTTGACTTTTAATTACCTCCAATTTATCCTTTACATATTTTGTTTGTACATAATTCTTTGCGCCTCATCTTTGTCATTAGAGTGTGAGCTCCCTGAGGGCAGGGGCTGTTCTTGTGTTCTTGTTCCCAGGCGTAGCACAACGTCTAGCACATTAGAAAAGCGCCTAATCAACGTCATAACAATGTGGTTCAATCAACGCTTGCTGACTTGTTGCCACAAAAAGTGTTGCTATGAGAGAATTAAGGAAATTATTGTATTTTAGATTTGATTTTACTCTGTGATTTTTTCTGAAGCCGTATTCTGAATTCTATGTAACAAGGCTAAAGCCTCTTCTCTGTCTCTGAATAAAGAAACCCGAGTGCCAAAGCTCAGTCACCTCTCTCTGAAGTTAGATCCCAAAGCTTTAAGCTTTCCCAAAATGGCGGTTAATTAAAGAAAAACTGTTTTCAGTGCTCTCATAAACCACTGTCTCAGCGTGTGCTCCCCATCTTTAGCAATCAAAAAGACGTCCCTGTCTTGTTCCCCAGTAGCCAGTAAGTCCACACGCCCGGGTCTTTATCAGTAACCTCAGAACCCATGAACATTTACAAGAGCTTTCCTTGCAGGCAGAAAGCAGCGGTCTTCCTTCCACATGGGGATTAGGCCCACTTTCTACAGTGTAACCAATCATAACTCTCCAACCACCCGGGGTTGCCATTTCCATAATCAATGGTATGATCTCTGTTCTGTTCTGTGCCCATAAAAATGAACTGCACCTTCAGTCCAGGGTCTTTGGCATGAAAGGACGTGAGCTGCCCTGTACGCATAGGTGTGGCGCCCTGTTAATAAGCATGGAGAACTGCCTCCGCCTGTCTTCTTGTTAAGTTTCATACTACAGCTATAGGTATTCAGGAGGGGTCAGGAAGACCTGAGTTCGAATCTGACCTCAGCAAGTCACCCAACCCCTGTCGGCCTCAGTTTCAATTGTAGAATGGGATAATGACTGTACCTACCTCCCTAGAATATCTGTGAGGATCAAGCAAGATCACATTTGTAAAGCCCTTAGCCCAGTGCCTGGCACACAGAAGGTGCTTAATAAGAGCTTCCTTCAGCCCAGCTCTACCCAAGGTGACATCCAGAAGCCCAAGGGAACCAAAGGAGGGGCTGAGCCGTAAAAGCCAGGGCCAGGGCAGAGCTCCCACTGCAGACCTGACAACGGAAGGGCAGAGAGAGA
Organism: Petaurus breviceps papuanus; assembly: GCF_028583685.1. Lineage (NCBI taxonomy): Eukaryota > Metazoa > Chordata > Mammalia > Diprotodontia > Petauridae > Petaurus > Petaurus breviceps. The sequence goes on from NW_027186383.1 coordinate 7,661,661, forward strand.
AGGCCAGGAAAACAATGCTAAGTGTGTGATGCTCGAGGGTGGCCCACTGAGCTGAGCCAGCCTGAAGGGCCTTGAAGGACAAGACCAGAACGTCTCCCAGAGTCCCAGATGGAGGCAGAAATGCAGAGAGCCTAGGGTGACCTGGTTCTTCTTTTGTGGTGGTCTTCAAATAATAAAGAAAAAAGAATACACTAGGAGAGAGGATGAAGGCAGAACTTCCTCTCTCCCCGCCCAGGGTCTGATAAGATAAAGCCAAGGATTAATTACCCTGGTCTGAACCTGTCAGTTGTTCTCAACTATAAGGTTCTAAGTCAGTCTTTCCACTGGGCTGCCAGGTCCTCTTCTTTCCTATTGCCCTGAATTTTTTCACATCATCTTCCTGTCTAATATTCTACTGTATGCATACACCATCATTGGTCACCCATTCCCTAATCAAAGAACACCAAATCTGTTTCTTAGATTTTACTTTCACAAGTGATGCTACTGTTAATATTTTCATTAAAATGGGTTTTTCTTTTCTTCTTTGCCTACCTTTACGCTTTTAATTTCTTTTCCTGTTTTACTGCTATTGTTAGAATTTCTAAGACTGGGTCAAAATAATAGCCAGGAAAGGAGGCGTGCTGGCTTCACTCCTGTATGTCTGGTGTTTCCCCATTGCACATAACACAAGTTTTGGGTTAGAGACTTTTTAATCTTATTTTAAAAGACCCCTCTTATACTTTGGCAAAAGCTTTTTCTGACTCTAAGAGAAAACGATGTAGTTTTGAACATTTTTGTTTTTAATATCATTAATCACGTGAATTTTTCAATGTAGTTAGTTTTGCTGAACTGGGTTTTATGTTCTTTTATTCTCTGGAAAGAGAAGAGGAGTGATATGTAGGGAAATTTAGGGGGCATCAAAATAGAAACTATTGATAAAATTTATTTCTAAAAAAATAAAGTTAGTACATTCTAAAGTAACTTAAAGTAATGGAAATTTGTATTTGAGGTATTATTTATCACGCTTTCTTGTGTATAAGGAATCTTTTTGCCAATCTTTTTTTTACTAAACTGACAATTATTTTTAAACAACATGAAGGAAGGAGAATATCTTATTTGCTAAGACAGGAAAGGAGAGAGAGACAGATCTGGGGATGGTGAAGTTCCTGCTTTCCAGCCCAAGGTCTCCCCCACAAAGCCCTGGAGACAAGCTCCCTGGGCATCTGGGATCATAGGAGATGCTGCTTGCCATGACTCCCCTCTGTCTGTTCTGAGCTCACTCACCTGTACGAGAGCCTCTGGAGACTTCTTCCTCTGGCATCCTTTGCACTTTTCTCTCTAACAGGGAGATCACATCCAGTTTGGAAACAGGAAGCCCTAGGAATAGGGTTAGAAATGGTAAAGGGCTGAGGCCGGAAAGTTGCCAAAAATTCCACAGCTTAGTCCTAGAAAAAAGGCTAACCAAGCAAGCACACAGCTGGTGCCAGGGGCCTCTGAAACAACCTCCCACCCCCTACCCCACCCCCACTAAGTGGGAAGGGCAGGCAGGGGGCCAGGATGGGCAGGCTTAGGAATGATAACCAGAGAATTTTATATTTGATCTGAGGGGCCAAAAGGAACCATTTTAATGCCCACATCAGGGGGAGTGGTCAGACCTGGGACCTCTTCATTAAGTCCTTATGATGTGGAGGAAACTGAGCTGGGGGAACACAAAGTTCAGTCAAAAGGTGTTTGCTGCTGGCTTCACTAGGAGAGGAGAGAGATCCCAGCAAAGCAGGGAAGGCTTCTAGGAGAAAGAAGCCTTTTCATTCCCCAGGGATGTCAACCTGCATGTCAACGGAACAGGAGCCAGCACAAAGAACCCATACGGTTTCTATCAGCTCCAAGCAAAGACTTTCACCTGGAAATAGTGAACAGTAAATATCCTCTCAATGGGCCACAAGGGACCTGGTTCTTAGCACAAGTGACTAGTAATCTTGAATTCCCTTATATAACAAGCCAAAACTTAGCTCACCTTTTCAGATGTACCCCACAGCCTGCAGGACCCCTGCAGCCAGACTCTGAGTCCCAGGGGACCAACGGTGTGCTTACCGAGGGAGATGAGGTTCTCACAGGTCTCCAGCATCACATCCCTATACAAGGCCCTCTGCGCAGGCTCCAGGCATCTCCACTCCTCCCAGGTAAAGTCCACAGCCACGTCCTTAAATGTCACTGATTCCTGAATCAAACACAGTCCTGCTTGTCAAGGATCACTCCTCTCAAAGACAGGTAAAGGCTATCAAGGCCGAGGCTCACACAGCATTGAGAGCTGGAATATTTCGTGTTAAATATCTCTTGAATAAATTACTTCCCTTAGGCCTCTCTTTACTAGACTCAGTGGCTCATACAGTTTTACACAAATGTTCAAGTTCACCCTTTCCATAGGTGAACCCCAAGAAGATAATGCACTTTTCTCCTAATGCCTGAAACCTCACAAGAAAAATCAGCAAACACCTTACAATGAGATACAGCACATTCCAAATATCAACTTACAGTTGGCTACACGCGGACTATTACTGATCAATTTACTTGGGGTATGGTACCCCACAAGTGGCCCATCATGCAAGGACCTCTCTTCACGGCCCACTGCTAATAGCACTCAGCTCCTTCTCAGAGGTCACTGATTCCTCAGTACTTTGGAGACCAGGAACAAAATCCAGCCCTGTCCCCACCCTTCCACTCCCACCCCTGCATAACTATAACAATTATTGTCATTGTTATGGGAAACAATTATTGTTTCCCATAATAGGCACTGAACTGTTAAATTCAAAAGAAATGTAGCCTGAAATCCATGGAAGCGCCCGCAGTCTTAGGTAACAGTTTTCTCTCCAAGAAAGATGGTAAACCAGCCTGCTACCCTCACACACCCCCTGCCCATCCCCACCGAGGATCTAACCAACAAGTCTTTCTCTAAGCCCTGTATCATGCGAGGGCACAAATGCAGCCCAAGGGTGCGCAGCCCACCTTTTCAGTAACTGCCTGCCTGACCAGTACCCCCCTTCTTTTTTTGGAGGGGGGCTTACAGACTTTTTCATTTGGGGCTCACAGTGTCAAGCACCGTACAATTAATATTTTCTCACCTGTTTGTGAGGCTACCTTTAATGTCTCGGTAACATAAGTATTCAGATCTCAGAAGTGGACGTGTTGATCTACACCTAATTTCTTCCATACTGTTCTCCCATTTTCCCAACAACTGTTTCCAAACAGTAAGCCCTCCTTCAAATGGCTGGGGTCTTTGTGCTGGTCCAGCCCTAGGCCAGGAGGCTCCCTGGCTTCTGCACGCTGTGTTCGCTACCTGTTCTACTTTTAACTGGCACCAAACTGTTTTGAGAACAACTGCTTCGTGATGTGGTTTGGGGTCTGCTGTTGGTAGGCCCCTTTGACTCCCACTTTTTGCACTGTTTCCTTTGTGATCCTTGACTTATTTTGCTTCCATATGAATTTCATTATTATTTTTTCTACCACCAAAACATAACCCTTTGGGAGTTTGATTGGTATGGCATTAAATAAGTAAATTCATTTAGATACTAAGGTCATTTTTATTACATTGACTTGTTCTACTTATGAGCCCACAGTCACACAGCTAGAGTGTCTGAAGCTGGATTTGAACTCGGGTTTTCCTGACTCCAGGCCTGGCGCTCTATCCACTGTGCCACCTAGCTGCCCTCACTTCCTACAACATGGGACCATAAACTGTCCTCCAAAAGTGCAGTGAGGGCAGTGATGGCACCATGAGCCACCTGGACGCCTCTCCATCTCCTCCTGCAGGGCCCTCTCTCTCCCGGGCTCTCTGGGTTGCTCCTAGCCCATCTCTCTCTCATAGCACGACTTTCTTAAGTCTTTTATCGGCATATCCGCATTTATCTTTGTCTCACCACTGCCTGGCAACAATAAGAGATTAATAAATGTTTGCTGATCTGAATTTTCTCCAAACGCAGTATCAGGATTATATATCCCCATCAGGATTATATATCTAAAATTTGTTCATTTCCATTTCAAGGAGACAGCTGAGCACTAACGATCAATTAGCTTTGCATAATTGACCAGAAAAGCCTCAGGCTTCTGATAAGAAGAATTCCGGCTCAGCTCCTTAGAAGGGACTTGGGTGAACTGATGCCACTGGAGGTAAGGCTTGACTGACAAGGGGAAGAACTCCGTCTACATGCTGAGAAAAGCTCCGCAGAGGGAGTGGAAAGGAACTCACCTGAAACCCGGCTGGGAGGAATCCAGAAGACATTCCATGCTCTGTTCTCCTGTCTGGGGGAAAGGCAAAGCCTTGAGGAGGCTGAGCTGGATAGGAAGAAAGACATCACCCATTTAGGAGCCGGCTTGTAGCCTGTCACCACCTCCCCAAACCCTCGTGCACCACCAACTGCGGGCTCTAGACCAGAGCCTAGGCCACACCAGACTGAAATGTAATTGGGAAATATTTAAATAAGTCAAAATACAACAAAACACAGACAATGCTAATATGTGGTTTTCTAAGCCAACATGCACCTATGGGATCCTTCTGGATGGTTCGGTGGCTCCTGCTTGACACCACTCCCGTCTTCAGGTCGTCTTTCCCATGATCACCTGTTCTCCTCTTCCTGAGCTGCTTTAGACTAAGGTCCCTGAAGCATTTGTCAGGAATTGTGTTGGATGGATGAGCTGGGAATCTGGCTTCCTCTCACTTCTCTAGAGGCAGAGACCTCGCCTCTGGACTAAGTGCCCTGGAAACCCATCAGAGCCTCATTACCTCTACCCATCTTTTCATTCTGGAGTGGCAAATACGCATTTAATACAGGTCTGTGGACTGGCTGGCTGAATGTATGAGACTTGCCTCTTAGCTGGAGGAACAAAGCCTGTCATCATGTGTAATCAGTGGGAGAGGAAGGGAAGGAAGAGCTGGGCTATCTGCTGTCAGGGTTCATCGCTCCCCACAGGGTCACTCCCTCACAAACTGGGTCTGCTATGCTGGGCAGGTTCCAGGGCACTGAGGTGCTCACCTCTCTCCCCGAGCAGGAGGGCCAAGTCTTCCATGGTCCTGTCCTGGCTGAGTCCTCCCCGTCCAGGCAGGATGGGCAAGAGTCCCTGGCTGCCTCCAATCAGTGCCAGGGGCTGCTCCTCATGGAAGGCGCTTTCTCAGGTCTCCTGGTGGGATTCCTTTTGGAGTAGGAAAGGCTCTACCACCTTCACCTCCCAGTCCAGCTGGGCACTGGGGGCTCAGAAGCTACCTGAGATCTTCTCTCCAAGGCTCCTAAGAACTGAAGTTCTGGAGGCAGCAAGAGGGGCCAAGAAACCAATGTCACTGTTCCTCAGGCAGGACCTTTGGAGACAGTTGCAGACCCTGGATGTAAAAATGGGTCAGTGATGAGTTTTACTCATTCATGAAATGCTGAAGGAAAGCCACTCTGTCACATACTGCAGGGGTCCACGAGGAGGGGAGGGACACAGCAATAAGCTGTCCACTACAGCATGGAGGTGGCGAGATCGCCTTCCTCTCCACACACGCACACCCACCAACACAGGCCTACCTGGCAAATTTCATTAGCGTGTGGGCCCAGAAACTTTGAATGCACTAAAACCTAACTTACCCCCCTTTTTTAAAATGATGATTAAACTTTACTTTAAAAACATAAACTCTCCAAAGGGCCACTTTTATCCAAACTCTTAAACCTTAACAAGTGTAACACTAGCCTCAATCGCTTTATCCACAGATTATGGATACCACTACTAACTGAGTGGTGCAGTAGATAGGGCACCAGGCCTGGAGTCGGTAAGACCTGAGTTCAGACATTTATTTACTAGCTGCATGACCCTGGGCAAGTCATTTGATCTCTGTCTGCCTCAGTTTTCCCATCTGTATAACAGGGATAATAAAAGCCCCTACCTCTCAGGTCATCATTGTGGATGTTAAATGAGATAAAAATTATAAAACACTCAGCATGGAACCTGGCACACAGTAGGCACTATAGGAATCTTAGTTTTTACCCTTATTGTTGTGGTGGTTATAGTCACCACTCAGAAGACTGTGACAGGAAGTTCTTGAAAATTTTGAACTTAACCAAGTAAAACAAGTACTAATTCAACATGTAGCTTTGTCTTGACTGCACACTGAAGAGTTCCTGATTGGCTTAAAACTACAACCATCAGTGTGAGAAGAAATGCCCTTGCTGCTAAAGATGATTCAGAAGCAGGGTCCCTGCTCTTCAGGCTGAGCTCCAGGGAATGCTCTAGAGAGCTTGGCAAGAGAAAAGGCCACCCTTTGCTTCTGTTCATTCTTGAGATGACCGCAAGTGAAAAAACAAAACGTGCCGCCAAAATGCATATGCCCCGGTTGGTCCCAAAAGGGACTGGAAATAGAGGCACCTTGTGGTCGCACCCACAGTCATTGCCTTTCTCCCTGGTCAGTGGAAGTCTGGGGTAATCTACAAATTAGTATCTATTGTTCCACATCTAATACATATACATACACATGCAACTCTCCCAGCCATGCTCCTTGCCTGTTACATATACATACACGCACATATACATGTAACTCTCCCAGCCGTGTTCCTTGCCTGTTACATATACATACATACACACATAACTCTCCAAGCCGTGCTCCTTGCCTGTTACATATATATACACACACATACACATGTAACTCTCCCAGCCATGTTCCTTGCCTGTTACACATACATACACGCACATACATAACTCTCCAAGCCATACTCCTTGCCTGTTACATATACATACATACACATGTAACTCTCCCAGCCATGTTCCTTGCCTGTTACATATACATACATGCACATACACACAACTCTCCCAGCCATGTTCCTTGCCTGTTACATATACATACACACACATACACATGTAACTCTCCCAGCCATGTTCCTTGCCTGTTACATATACATACATGCACATACACACAACTCTCCAAGCCGTGCTCCTTGCCTGTTACATATACATACACACACATACACACGTAACTCTCCCAGCCGTGCTCCTTGCCTGTTACATATACATACATGCACATACACACAACTCTCCCAGCCGTGCTCCTTGCCTGTTACATATACATACAC
>NW_027186383.1:7668740-7721042 GCF_028583685.1 Petaurus breviceps papuanus
TACACGCACATACACACGTAACTCTCCCAGCCGTGCTCCTTGCCTGTCTCCTGGCCTTACGCCCACCTTGCAGAAACACTAAAGCAGCGACTGTGATGGCCGTGAGCAGAACTAAATGACAGGGCTCCTTCCAGAGCTGAGGAGGCCATTGCTGTGATGATTAAAGGTGACTGGTTGTGAGCTTTGCCATATGAGGCAGAATGAAAATAATTATTTATTTCTTTATTTTGTTGTTGATCAAATTGTTCATTGCAAGGCCTAACTTTGATGTTTATGGAGGTGTTGGGGGAGGCACAGAGATGAACCAAATGCATTTCACAATACATGATAAACAGAGTGGGGCCTGAGCCAATGTGGTAATTAATGAGGCAGGTGTTACAGCTCCAGTTATTAATGTCCACAGAACATACTTCTTGACTGACTTAGCAGCTAAGAGAGAACGAGTAAGAAAATGAGCCAGTAGCAGCAGACAGAGGGGTGACCATCTGATGAAGGCCATACTTGGAGGGTGTAGACCCTCAACCCTCAGAGGTCTAGAATGCAGAACAACCTTTTAAGTCTTAATCTTCCTGGTATTAAAAAATAAAAAGGCATCTTCCCAACCAGACTGTCCTCCTCCCTAGCACCTTACCTTGACTCACGCACCCTCTAAAGCCTTTTGGGGTCAGCGTGTGGGGCTGCCCTGCCTACACCAAGGCTTCCTGAGCCTCAGCTAAAGCCCGTGGCTCCACTGCCTTCCCTTGGACGCTGTCTCCAGTGCCTCCTGTCTGGTCTCCTCTGTACACAGCTGTGGGTGTGCTTCTCTGCCCTCAGCCTGGGACCCTGGGAGCTGGGACTGTCTGGTTTTTACTTTCTTTGTCTCCCCAGTGCTTAGTGAAGTACCCAGTACAAAATTCACAGATGCTTATGATGCCAGCCCAAGCCACTGGAAAATCGGAAATCAAATGAGACAGAAGAGCCAAAGGAGAAATGATAACTCTAGGGGGATTTTCCCCTGACCTGTTGTGCCCTGGAGGAGAGAGGAAAAAGGAAAAGTGCAGAGAATGTGTGTGACTCCCACAGGACGTGGCCTCACCCAGCAGAACTGCCCCAAAGTCAGAGAGACAGAGGGCTCCGGGCCTGGGGACGGGGCCTGGTCACAGGGCACACCTTCTTGCCCCTGTGCCAGAGCCTTACAACAGAAGCACAAAGGGGTAATTGAGGGCAGCAGCACCGTCATGGCTACAGAAATAACAGAGCAGCTGGCTCACTGAGGTGTGTTAGGGTGACCCCTATGCACATACAACTGACCTTTAACACTCACATTCAAACACTCATGTAGTAGACACACACACACCACTGCAAACTCAGGTACCCATATAGCACACAGATTAACCAGTCAACTAACAAACATTTATTAAGGGCCTATGATGAGCCAGGCAGTGAGGCAGGTGTTGGGGACCTGCCCTCGAAGAGCTTATTATCTAGCCAGGGAAATCATGTGTCCATGTACAAGACCATACCAAAGGTACCACTGGGAGAGAGGCAGCCAGGGCCTTTGGGAAGGCTCTGAGGCAGGGGGAGAGCCCTGAAGCTAGCGCATCCTTAGCATGAAGACAGCCAGGACCAAAGCCAGGGCAGCTGGAGCACCATGGGCAGAGAGAGAGCTAAAGTCTAATAAGGAAAGGAAGGCTGGGGCCGGGCCAAACAGAGGCACGTCTATGTGAGCCTTCTCGTGCTGTGAGTGCATTTGGCAGGCCAGTGAAGCCTGTGGAAATCTTTGCAGAATAACGGTTTTAAAAGCCTTAAATAAAACGAGAGGGCTTACAAAAGAAACCAAGCACACTGAAATGCTGTTATCATAATGTTTTGTTTTTGTTTTTAAAACAAGTCCAAGATCTCCAGGTTAAGAATCCCCAGTCCAGACGTAAGGGGAAGCCCTTGGAACTTCCCATCAGGAGAGTAACAGGGTTGGATGTGAGCTGGAGGAAAATCAGCTGGGCTGCGTGTAAGAGCAGACGGGAGAATGGAGGGACTTGAGGCAAGGGGACCGATTGGGAGGCTAACGAGGGGTGAGGGCCTGAATTTGGAGGGGACAGAGGCAGGAGAGTCAAGGACTGGCAATGACCAAACAGGAGAGCTGGGGCTGTGAGGAGCTGAGGATGACAACGTGCCGACCTGGGTGATGGGGGGCCGTGATGCCCCTGGCAGAGTCAGAGAGGTACGAGTCTGGGGTGAAAGTCACACGGGGCTGAGATTTCTACGGGACATTCGTACTGTGGGGTGCAATTAAGTGCTTGCTAACAGAGCAGGAGAGGAGGAAGACTAGGCCTGGTGGAGCCTGTGCCCCAGCAGGCGCCACACTGAGCGCATCCTCGGCCCCAGCATTGCCACTGCAGGCCTGCACCCCCGAGCACAAAGAAGGAAAGACGTTCGGCCTGGCGCATCTCCTAACGGCCCAGTCCGGGGGATGCGGCAGGGCGGGGGCGGGGACCTCTTTAAAACTCTGCCAAGCATTCAGGGGCCCGAAGGTGAGGCGGCAGCCCCCTCCCAGTGGGGGGGCCCCAGGACGCGGCCGGTACTGCGCACCTGCTACTAAAGGGCTTTGGGAGGGGGGGGGGATGAATTGGGGAAAAGATGGAAGAAATGCTTATAAATTTTAAAAAGATAATTAAAACAATTACTTATGAGCTCAGGGGAGCAAGAGTACTGAGCGTAGCGAGGAAAGAGAAGAGAGCCACGGAGGAAGGGCCCCCCTCCATCAGTGTGCGATCGTGCCCCACCATCCCCTCCCCCTGAGCCTTGTCCTCTCCCCCTCCTCCATCTGCCCGCCCTCACCACTGGCCCGCCCCCGGCCGCCTTCACTCCTCCTCGGAGCGCAGGTGGGGCGCCCCCACCCCCCGGCCACGCCCAGCTCAGGGGCCTCCTGGCTCCTCCCAGAGGCGGCGGTCACACCCGCAGGGTCCTCGGGGAGCTGGCTCATTCTCCTCAGGCTTTTCTCCTTCCCCCGTCCTAGCCCAAAGGGGGGCACACCCCCTCCTCTGACCCCGCCTCCAGCCCCTCCCCCGATTCAAGCAGCCACCAAAGGGGGGGTGGGATCATGCCAGCCCACTCCACAGTCTCAGCTTCTTCGGCCTCCAGGAGCGAAGCCCTTCGAAGCCCAGCCACCCCCAGCCCTGGCCCTGCCCCCCTGCCCCGCTCAGCGGCCCCCCAGGCTCCCAGCGTCCAGCCCGGAGGCAAGGGGGACCCACAGGTGCACCACACGCGCGACTCGGGCTCGCACACAGTAGGCACTTCACCGTTTGATTGACGGGGGCGGAGCTAACGAGGGATAGGGCGGGGCCATTCTGGCCAAGGGAGGAGGGAACAAAAACTGCGGGAGGCCCAGGCTCCAGCCGAGGAAGGGGGGCGCGGGAGCGGGGCCTTGGGGGTCTTCAGGAGGGGCAGGGCATGGGGAGGGGGGAGTCGGAACCACGAAGAGCACCCACTACCGGGCTCTCTGGAACCGCGCCCCAGGTGGCAGGCCATATGCACACGGACACAAGGCCCACTCCCACGTGCCAGTACATAGACGCGCGCGTTCTCAGAGGCCCCACGCTCGCCACGGGAGCATAATCGCGTGCACAGGCCAGCAACCCTCTGCGTGCACAAGACGCCGCTCACTCCCCCACCAGGCACCAGGCCGAGAGCCGCCACAGGGAAGGGAGAGCGGGAGGGGCCCCTGCGCCTGCGCAGTGACGCGCCCGCAGGAGAGCCCAGGAGCCGTGCGCAGGGAGGGGGGGGCGGCGGCGGAGACGCTGCGCTTGCGCACTCCCTCCCTGTCCCTCCTTTCGGCACTCACGCGTTGGCTCAGCCCCTGCCGGGCTGCTACTCTGGCCTCCGAAAAGGGCCGCAGCGTCAGCCTTCAGACACCCGGAAGAGTGATCCCCGAAGTGGGAAGTCTACGTCATTCCGCACCTGAGGGGCCTCCCGATTAATTCTGGCAAATGGGAGTTCGGAAGCGGGCCGGCGTCTCCGGACGCGCACTGCGCACGTGCCGCCTCAGACGCCGTTCACCCCACGGATCCGAGGCTTTTCTCTCGCCAAAGAGCGTGTGCGCATGCGCATTGGGAAGGGGGCCGAGCTCCTCTCTGAGCAAACTCTTGGTGCTGGGCGAGGTTCTTTCTTCCCAGGAGGGGCGAAGAGGAGGCCGGAGAGACTGCCCTTGGAGGCAGCCGGCACCCGAGGTCCAGGTCCAAAGGACGGGAAGTTGAAGATTGCTATTCACAGAGGATTCTCCTCGGATACTCTCTGGGATCGGGGAGCTCATCCTCGTGCCCTCGTCTGATGGGCACCCCTTGGCTGGAAGCCCATCCTCGGGGAGACTTCCTGGGGTGAAACCCATGGATTGGACCTCTCAGTGGGAGGCCCCGGGCCACCGGGAGGAGGGGGAGAAGCCCCTGAAGGCGGGGGCTGCTCAGAAGGGCCACAGGCTGGGCCTTGACGGATCAATGACTGGCAATGGGGGCTATGCTAACATGCCCATACCTTTTGACCTAGAGATTCCACTGAAGTGCCCACCAGAAATTATATACCAAAGCCCCCTGAACCTGCCAGAAGGGGCCCCCTACCAGGGTCCCTGGAAACCATCTGATAGGCCATAACAGTAAAGAAACGTTTCACCTGTAAACAAACCTAGGTTTGTTTTTGTTTCAGGCTTCACTAGAAACAGCATCAACGGTGGCTTCATTAGAAACCTAGAAACGGCATTACACCCCCTTGGAACCACACTCTGTTGTTAGTAACACCTAACTCTATGTAAGTGTATCTTACAGAAGACTCAGGGCTGTCTTCTTTATCAAGGAGGCAGGCCCTGGCTAAATAAACACTCCTATTCAATTTCAATTGCCATTGCTGTCCTGTTTTCTCAGTGGTCCACTTCACCACTTCTCTATGTCCCAAGGCTGTCATTGACTGCAGCCTGCTGGGTGTGGGCTGCTGTAAGGCCGGTGAGGTCCAGAGCTAACAGGAGTGCACGTGGTCGCCTGGGGAGGGCACGTGAGGGGCCAAAGGTCACATGAGCGCTGCTAAGGATGCACCACGGGACAGGACGCTGGCGTCCCGTCATGGGGTCTCCAAAAGTGCTGAGTTGGCATCACGGGGTGAGGCCCTAGTGTTTCATCACGGGATGACCACATAGTAAGGTGTGGCTTGGCTTTCCTCCTCTTCGGGGCGGCGCACGATTGGCTTACTGTGGCCCAGATGAGTGAAGGGGAGGAGCGGCTGGCAAAAGATAAGATAAGGGATGACACTGAGAGGCAGAGAGAGTCGGGAGTAGTTCGGGATGGAAGATGTAACCTCTAGTCCTTAATAAAGAAAAGTGTACCTTTCTTGGATTCTGTGGAGTCATTCTCCAGTGATAGCTGGAGCTGGAGACGTCCGAAGCCTGTCGAGGTGAGTATACCTACCCACAATGTAGCAGAACGCTACAGGCTGCTTCATGGGAAGACGTGGATAAACGTAGGCCAGGTGGAAAATGCAAGCAGCAAGCATCTGAGGATCAGGAATTATATAGGCAAAGCAGACATTGTTTTGTGGTCACTCCCACGAGATATTTCCCAATACCTTAAGTGGGTGAGTGACTCCTAGCATGGTGGTCAAAGTTCAGAGGGATGGGGGATCTGAGTTACATGAGTAAACAGACAAAGGCAAGATCCATCCTAATCCAGGAAAGCACCAGGAATCAGATGGTGAGCCAACAATCCTGAGAAGATTGAGCCTGGAAAGAAAGGACAGACCAAGAACAAAACTATGGCCTGGATTTTCTTAAAGGGACTCTTCCAGACTTGGCCCTCGACCACTGACAAAAAGAAAAGCTCCCCACATACCCTGCCTCTGAGCAATGATTTGTTGCTCTGCAGTTGCAGGTGCTGGTGGCCACACAGGGAGGACCTCACTGGAGTTCAGGACCGTCACAGCCATGTAGCCAGGAGTCCATGTGGGATGGTATAGCTAGCCAGCCTGGAGACCAGCAGGGAAGCCTGGAGAAGCCATTGCTGGAGACTTGATGCCAAAGAGTGTTCTGGACTTGGGACTTGGGACTGTGCTCTATAGGAACTGAGCTGAGCTATGAACCTAATTCCTTTCACTGCCTTAGAGACTTGGGTTGTACAAGAAGGGAGGAGGATGAAGCCCCATATGTTGGGGAGTAAGTTTGTATATTTTGTAATTATGCTTCCCAAATAAATATTCTTTCATAAAAGCTAATCCAGCTAAATGGAACTGGGGTGCTGTGGATCCCTTCTACAATTAAAGGGAACACCATTAATGGGAGCCAGAGCCATTTGCAGAGAGCCTAGGTACCTCCCCAACTCCCCCCCCCCCCCCCTTAAGGAAACAGAGCCCTGGGGAAGGCATAGAGATTTAATATCTAACCTTGGCAGGGTGTAAGGGTTATGGGATTTAAAAATCTTCCATGCCCCATTGGACTTGCTGATGTAGCAGGAAGGGGCGGAGCAAGAGGAAGCGGAAGCCAAACTAGAGTTCCTGTGGTGGCTGGCGGTGGTGGCAACTGCGGCAGCAGCAGCAGAGGCAGCGGCAGCGCGAAGCCCTTTTTGAGTTAGCCAGAATTTCTGCTAAGGACTCCTGCTGAGGACTGCCAGGGGCCAGAGCTGCTGGGAGCGCGCTTCCCGGACGCTGGGTGGTTGCTGTGAGTGGGGAGAGGATTGCCTGAGGTAGCCTGTTCTGTTTCAAAGGCTTGAAAATGTGGGTGCTTTCTACTTTATCTACCTGTGCCAATGTCATAACTACTCTGATGGCTTTCACTTTCTGGTTTTGGGACTCAGTCTTTTGGTATCTTAATAAATTTTCCAGCTTATTCCCCCATATGGCAAGCATGATGTATTTTGTGATGGATAATTATATCAGCATATTTGTAATCTCCATAGGCATTGTGAATGTGGCATTGCTGATACACAGGGGAGGCCAAGGTAGTCATTTTACATATTTCCAGGATCTAGAATGAAAGAGAGTGGGAGAGGGAAACTATCCTCCTCCCTCCTATCTTGGTCTCGGAGGCGAAGGACACAGAAACATGTGGGTGTCCATTGCAAGGCCAGGAAAGCAGTTCTGTCCTTTTTTGGCATATCTTGTGCTGAGGTGGCACTGGAGAGGGTCTCCATTGCTTTAAGCCCCAGATTCCTGTAAGGTCAGGTAACCTCTAAACTTAGGCCTAGTGGATGCTGAAGCCATGGTTCTGGAGCCTTGAGTGAGACACAGCCTTTGCTGGCTTCTCAGCCAATCAAAGGAGGTTACATCCACTAATGGGGTAGGGGACACAGTAGCTCTGTCACATGATCTAGGTGTGCCTATGACAAGCCCCCCAGGGAGCCTCTATGTTAAGCAAACTGGGCATGCTCCAGAGACCTCTTACCATAAATAAGACATGAGATACATTAGAAGAATAAAGAAAAGCAAAGAGAAAACAAAATGATCACTTTTGCAGATGACAGAATGGTTTATGTAGATAACTCTTAAAAGTCAACCAAAAAGTAATTGAAACAATCAATTCAGTAAAGTTACAAGATATAAAATAAACCCATATAAATCATCACCATTCGTGTATATCACAAACAAAACCGACGTAGGAGCTAGAAAGAGAAGTTCCAATAAAAATAACTACAGTAGCCACTTTAGATTTGATTTTTCAGAATAGGGAAACTTCACTGCAAGTTACCCCTCACAGGAAGACTTGAATTCAAATCTGCCCTCAAACATTTACTGCCCATGCCATCCTGAGCAAATCCCTTAACCCTGGTCTGCTTCAGTTCTTACCTCAGGGTTGTTGTGAGAATCAGATGAGATAACATTTGTAAATCTCTTAGCATAATGCCTGGCACATAGTAGGGGCTTAATAAATTCATGTTTCCTTCCCTTCCCCATAGGAATTCAGCCATAAAACTCTTCAGAAAAATAGACAAATCATTGGAGAAACATGAATTGCCTATGGAGAGGTCAAGTTAAAATGACGACACATTAATTTATTTATTGTGGGTTACACCAAACTACCTATTTTATACAGCTAAAAAAAAATGGTGACAAAGTTCATAGAGAGGAACAAAACATCAAGAACCTCCAGGGTAATGTTGAAGAAATAGAAGGAAAGGATCTGAATGGGGAACCCATAAGGTCTTGTGGGAGCAGGCTGGACTTTCGGCTTTCTGATTTCCCCTTCTCTCCCCCTTCTTTCCCCCTTCTTTGCCCCTTCTTTCCCCCTTCTTCACTGCTACCACATCAGCATTAGGCCCTTTAGGGGTTTCGACCTCCACCTTTCCTTACAACATTTTCCTCTCCCTCTTTAGCATTTAGGATGTGAACACTTGAATTGTTCAGGACCCTTCTCCCTTTCCCTTGCTGTCAATCAGCATTAAGTGGGCTTCTTTGTTGTTCACCATTGGGAAAGATTTTCCCCCCTCCCAGCCAATGGAAGAAAGGACAGCCAGGGGGAGGGGGCTTGACTTCGAAAGGGTATAAATTCTTGTTTATCTTTTGTAACACACCTCATTCTGCTGGTTCATACTAGTGGAAGGGACACCCTCTTCTCACTAGAACTGAATAAACTTCCTTTTCCTTCCTCAAGATACCTCTGACTTTTAATTTTTCTTGGGTAGGGGATTTTTGGGGTCCCTGTACCCCACACAGATCTCAAACTGTACTACAAAGCAGTCATCATTAAAACTACTTGATGCAGGTTAAGAAATAGGTTAATCAGTGGAACAAATTAGGTACAAAACCCTCAGAAGGAAACAAAGCAGTAACTTGTGTTAGATAAATCCAAAGACTCTAGTTATTCAGAGACAGACTGACAAAAACAGCTGGTGAAAATGGACAGAAACCTGGCAGAAATTAGGTTTAGATCAACACCTCACATAATACACCAAGATAACCTCCAAACGGAGCTTATGACTAGCTTACATGATTGGGTCACATCATAAGCAAATTAGAGGAGCAAGGAAGAAATTACCTTTCAGATGTATGGATGAGGGAAGAGCTCATGATTAAACAAGTGTTAGATAGTATCCCACTACCGTGTTTCCCCGATAATAAGACCTATCCCAAAAATAAGCCCTTCCCTTACTGTGTAAGATTCCTCTAAAATAAGCCCTCCCCCGAAAATAAGCCCTATTGAGATTGCTACTGTAGTGAAGGTGATCCCCTGTGGTACACGCTACATTACAGTACCCTCTGTATGCACCCTCCCCCCCATGTGAAACGCATGCCTCGCTCCGAGCTGCATCCAATCAGAGCTGCAGTAGTGAGTGTGTCATCCTGTTCTTCCCCAGTGATTTGCTTATTGAATAAAGGTACATTTTTTTGTTCACATTTACCTGTTTATTAAAATTGCTGTCAATGTTCATTAAAATAAGCCCTCCCCTGAAAATAAGCCCTCTGGTGTTTTTCTGTCCAAAAAAATTCATGACAGTTCTTATTATCGGGGAAACACGGTAGATAAAATGAACCATTTTGGTTACATGAAATTAAAACGTTTTTCATAAACAAATGTAATGTCAAAATTAGAAGGAAAACAGATAAATGGGAAAAGCTTTCCCAGAAGCTTCCCTGACAGAAGTCTTTTATCCAAGCTATATGAGGAGATGATGCAAATTTCTAAAATTAAGAGCCATTCCCCAATTGTTAAAGTATGTACAGGCAGTTTTCAGAGGAAGAAATCCAAATTATCAACAGCCATATGAAAAAAGTACCTTTAATCTCTAGTAACGAGAGAGATACATGTTGAAGCAACTTTGAGGTTTTCTCTTTCAGGTGGACAAAGAAGACAAAAGAGGAAAATGACAAATATAGGAGGGACCATAGGGAAACAAGCACGCTGGTGTACTGTGGTGGGCCTGCCTTCCTTGGCACAGCTGAGAGAATGTGGGGAGCCCTGCTGACCCGAAGCAGGGCTGAGAGAGAATTGGGAGTCCTGCTATTCCCCAGCAGGACTGAGAGACAGGGAGGGGCGGCTAGGTGGCGGTGAATAGAGCACCGGTCCTGGAGTCAGGAGGACTTGAGTTCAAATCCAACTTCAGACACTTAACACAAAAAAATAGCCATGCGACCTTGGGCAAATCACAACCCCAATTACCCTCCAAAAAGCCAAAAAAAAAAAAAGAGAGATGGGGCCTCAAACAGTGGTGGAAAAAAGACTCTCTTTTATGGTTCTAAGGGCAAGCCTTTTACAGGATGCTTCCTCATGGCTTCCCCCTCAGACATTGCACACTACAGCGCCTAGGCTGGGGGCGCAAACGCCATGCTCAAAGGGTCCAATCCTCACACCTGTGTGCTTGAACTCTTCCCTGGGGGGTGCAGAACTGATCCAGGCCTGGCAGCCAGCCCTTTACCTGAGGGGGCTTATTCAGCCAGCAGGCTCAGGGTCTCACTGGCCCGAGGTCCTCAACAGTATACTGTTGGAGGAGCTGTGAATTAGTCCAGCCATTTTAGAAAGCAACTTGAAACTGTGTCCCCAGAGTTATTAAATTGTACATGCCCTTTGACCCAGTTATACTTGTATCAGTCCCATACCCCAAAAGAGACCACAGAAAGAGGCAAAACATCGCTATGTTTAAAAATGTCTGTTATAGCAGCTCTTTTTGTAATAGCCCAAATTGGGAAATGGCTAGCCAAATTATGGTACATGAATACGATTGGATATTATTGTGCCATAAGAAATGACAAAATGGACAGTTGCAGAGGAATCTGGGAAGACGTATATATGAATGATGCAGTATAAAGTGAGCAGAACTAGAATTTATGCAGTTACATTATAAAGCAAAAACAATTTTAGGAGACTGAAAGAATTCTCTGATCATTGAAATGATCAACTACCGATCCAGAAGACTGATGTTGGAATACTCTACTCACCTTCAGCCAGAGAAGTGATGAACTTCTGATACAGAGAGAGAACATTGTGAGGCACAGCAGATAGAGGAATTTGTTTTGCTGGAGTACCTCTGATGAGGGCTTAATTTTCCATCTTTTGTTAGTTCATCTGGGGGTCAGTTTGAGGAACAGATTATAAATATATGCAAAAATTAAAAATAAAACATGAATCTGACCATGTTGGCAAGGGAGGATAGGTGTTTCAGGAGCCCCTATAACCAGAGTCCCTGGGAGGGCAGTCTGGAATGAATTCATGGACCCAAGCAATCTTTAAGTCAGGATTGTGTTAGTTTATTGTTGGCCTTTACAGCTGGCAAGAGTTCTTATGGAACCTGCAACCTTAAAGGGTTATAGTTAAAGTTTATAAAGGGTAACCATAGTAAATCAGATGTCAACTATGCTAAGTAGGTGAGTCTGGGTAGATTAGGGAGGAGTTAAGGAGTGGTCAGTGCTTAAAGGAACATGCACTTTTAATATCTACTGTGCAGGCCTCTTGCCCAGGATTCACTGGGAAATAGCCCAAATAGGGGCTACCTGGAGGTGTGGTTTTGATGAGGGGGGTGATAGGTGTTTCAGGGGCTCCAATTAATGACCAGAGTCCCTGCTGGGCAGTCTAGAAGGAATTCACATGGCCCAAAAAGTCTTTTGAGTCAGGATTGTAGAATTTTATTATTGCGCTTTACATCGGGCAAGAGTTCTTAGGGAACCTGCAAACTTAAAGAAGTCATAGGTAAGTTTATAAAGAGTTACAAATAGTTAGAGGTGGCTAGGTGGCGCAGTGAGTAAAGAGCCAGCCCTGGAGTCAGGAGGACCCAATTCGATTCCGGCCTCAGACACAACACCCACACACACATAAAAATTGCCCTCCAAAAAAATAAAAAGGCAAAAAAAAAAAGTTACAATAGTTAATCAGATGCCAATTATGCTAACTAGATGAGTAAGGGTAGGATTAGGGAGGAGTTAAGGAGTGGTCAGTGCTTAAAGGAACATGCACTTTTAATATCAACTGCACAGGCATGTTGCCCATAATTCACTGGAAAATAGCCCAAGGGAGGGCTACCTGGAGGTGTGGTTTTAGGCTTGAAACATCACTAAGTCAGGTAGCGGTCAGGGCTGACTGAGAAATGCCTTGTCTGCCAACCATCAGTGTTGTGTTTAACAAGATGAATATTGGGAACCAAGGCTGACTGGGATTTAGGATGTGTATAATTGGCTGAGGAGTTAACCTACAGATAGTGCATTTAAGGAGTCATAGGTGCAGCTGGCCATTATACTAGGGGGAGATAAACAGTTCATGAATTGTTGCTGGGCAGAGAGCTGGCAGGGGTAAGGGGCAGAGCTAATACTCTGAGGCTGGGGGTGAGGTAAGGTGGGAAATGTGATTTTACAAGCTGGTTTTACAAACTAATGTTACAAACATAGATCCCAAGCACCCCATCAGTTTTAGGCTTGAAACGTTACTAAGTCAGGGCTGACTGAGAAATGCCTAGTCTGCCACCCATCAGTGTCATGTTTGACAAGATGGATGTTGGGAACCAAGGCTAAGAAGGGATTCAGGATGTGTATAATGGGCTAGTGAGTTACTTATAGAAGGTCTAGTGAAGGATTCATAGGTGCAGCTCGTTATTGTACCCAGGGGAGATAAGTAGTCCATGAATGGCTGCTAGGCAGAGTGCTGGCAGGGGGAAGGGGCAGAGTTAGTGCTCTGAGGCTGAGGAGAAATGTGATTTTACAAACCGATGTTCAAGCACAGGCACCCAAGCACCCATCAGTGTCACCCATTTAATTAAACTCCAGTTGCGTCCCATACCTACGGACTCCAATATAAAGTCCTTGTTTGTCCTTTAAAGCTCTTCACAACGTCATGCCTACCTTCTCTGTCTTCTTAGACCTTCCTCCTCTCCACAAACTCTCCCATCTTCTTGTCCTGCCTTACTTGCTTTTCCCCACATTCTGTCTTCCATGTTTTTGCCTCTAAGCTGGATGGTCCCTACCAATGGCCTGTGATCCCTCCTTACTTCCACCTTCATTCAAATCTCAGCTCAACCCAAATGCTACCCTCTCCGGAAGCCTTTGCCAGTCCCAAGAGTTTTCCCCTTTCAGGTCACCTTTTATCTGCTCTGTATAAATCTTCGATCTTTTTTTATCACTTACATGCCTCCCCCAAGAGAAGGCAAAGCTCAGACCTATAAATGCAACCCTTCTCCCCTTCTGCTTTACATAAGCTAATACATCATTAAATATTCGTAAGTGTTCCAGGCACAGCGCCAAGCTCTGGAGACAAAAAAAAAGGCAAAGACAGTCCCTGCCCTCCAGGGACTGAAAATGTCCCTTTTATTTGGCATTTGTTAATTTCTAAAAATTAAAGAAGCAGCAGCTGCTTGTGGGCGTGAGTTTCTGGGTTACTTTGTATCCCCAGATGTCCTTGAGTCTGGATCACCATTTAAAGGCATAGGCTCCTTTACTTAAAGTCACTTGGCCTCTCCAGGCTTTAGTGTCCTTGGCTTTAAAATGAGGGGATGTTCCTCCTAAACCCCCTTCAAGCCTCCTGGAAGGACTGGGGGGGGGTGCGGGGAGGGGGAAAGAGGGGAAGGGAGGACGGCGCGAGCGCCTCAGTCGGACCTCCTATGGGGGCGGTTTGCATCCCTGTAGTTTGGAAGGCGGTGGCAATGAGCTGGAATGGGAACCCAAAGCCCCGGGTTTGAGGTCTGAGGCCTGGTTCTGTCCTGGACAAGTCGCTGCCCCTCTCCGGGCCTCAGTTTCCCCATCTGCTCCACTTGGGAATCTGATTCAATAACAGCGATAGAGCCACCTGCATCTCCCGCCCCCTAGAGGGAGCCCTTTGCTTTCTCTAGTTTGGGAGAAGGCCGCAGAGCACTCTGGGAGTTGGAGTCCGGGAAGGGCGTGTGCTGGGGGCGTTTCGGGCCCTGTCTCCGGACTACATTTCCCAGCATGCATCTGTCCGCCCTCTTCCCCCCCTCCCCCCACATCCAGGATGCTTAGTGCTTCTAGCCAATCCAATGAGGAGCGCCCCCCAAAGGGCGATGCATTGTGGGAGTCTCCCCTGCCGAGGACAAACTTCAGGGCTGGTTTCGTGCAGAAGCCAGAGTGTGTGTGTGTGTGGGGGGGGGGGGGGGGGGGGGGGGGGGGGGGGGGGGGGGGGGGGGGGACAGGCCCGCTGCCCCCCCCCCCCCCTCCGCCCCTCTCCTCCCCCCCCTCCCATTCCCCAGCCCCCTGCTCTGAGTTTGGGCTCAGCGCTCCTGATCCTTCCTGGTGAGTGAGTGAAAGTGTGCGTGTGAAGAGGGCTGGCGCCCACGCGTGTCCGAGAATGTGCGTGCACCTGTGCGCGGCTCTGGGCTGACATGGCCAGTTCCGCATGTGCGTGCGAGTGAGATTTTTGTGCCTGCCGGTGCGGAGCGGTGTGGAAGTTCACGGGTGGGAGTGGGGGATGCTGGCTTCTGACATGACTGTGTCCCAGAGGAGCTTTCGGAAGCCCTCATTCCCCCCGTGGCTGGGGGTCACAGTGTCCTGCATGAATGATTCAGAAAGCCTGGGTGCCCACGTGTGATCGTGTTTTCTGGGCTCCAGGGACCCGGACTCCAGAGGGAAGGTCCCGGGGCGCACCGGCTTTCATGGAAGACAGAGATGGCAAAGGAGCCCCCCGCAATGTGGACCCCAGCCCACGGTGGTCGGGGCCGTCCCTGATGGTCCCACGGGCAGGGAGAAGACACGGGAGCACGTGGGCCATGGACAGCATGGTGGTCCCCAAGTTTAGAAAGAGAGGTGAGGAGGCCAGAAGTGGGGAGGGGAGTGGAGCGATGTCACGGCCCCCACGCCCCCCCCCCCCCCCGCTCACCACGGGGCCTTCCTGCCCGCCTCTAGGCTGCTTACCTGGTGTGGGGTGCTGGAGGAAGCGGGTCCTAGATCAGAGGCTGCTCAGGAAGAGGGGCTTGGTCACGCGTGGGCTGGGGGAGGGAGGCGCTGCGGAGGCGGGGTGGTCCCCCCATGACTGCTTTGTCTGCAGCTCAGCCTTCCCCCCAGGACCGCGGAGTGAGAGGTGCAGAGGGAAGGACTCCGAGGTCCAGCATCTTCAGGATGCAGGTGAGTGCTCTGGAGTCTTGCGTGGGCGTAGTGCCCGCTGTCCCTACAGTGACCACTCTGTACCATCCCGCGGTCCCAGCTCACCAAGTCCGCCCCAGGGACCCAAGCCTCCTTACTCTCCCGCAGCATCCGATGAGGGATGAGGAAGGTCCCTGTAGATCCGTAGGACTGAGGTGTCTCCATGATGTGGACTGACTGTGTATGATTGTGAAAGCAGGTGTGCTTGTGACTAGGAATAGATGATGGCAGCTGGGGGGTGCAGTGGGCGGAGGCTGGGCTGGAGTCCAAAGACCCAAGTTCAAATGCAGCCCCAGCCTCACCCCAGCTGTGTGACCCTGGGTGAGTCCCTTCACCCTGTCTGCCTCAGTTTCCTCATCCCTAAAATGATCTGGAGAAAGAAATGGCAGAGCACTCCAGTATCTCTGCCCAGAAATCCTGAATGGGGTCACAGAGTCAGACACGAGTGAAGGACAACAAAAATCAGCCCTTAGAGAGGTGGGATCAATCAGTCAACCTTTTATTAAGTGCCTACTATATGCCAGGCACGCAGCTAGGTGCATAGACAAGAGACAAGGAAAAGACTCTAACAGAGACTGGGGAAGGCCGAGGCAGGGGGAGAGAGGGCTGAAGGGCAGCTGGAAAGAAGGTGAGGGAGGAATGGGAGAGAGAGACAGAAGGGGTGCTTTGTGGGACTTCATTCTTACTCTGCGCTCAGTCTGTCCTGGCTCTTCTTAGGAAGCTGCCTGCTACCGTGTTTCCCGATAATAAGACACTGTCTTATTAATTTTTTTGGAAAGAAAAACACCAGAGGGCTTATTTTCAGGGGAGGGCTTATGTTGTCCTGCCTCAGCTCTCCTCCGCGGCACTGCTCTCAATGGCGCCAGCAAGCAAATCACTGGGGAAGAACAGGATGCGCTCACTGCTGCAGCTCTGGTTGGATGCAGCTCGGAGCGCGGCGTGCGTTTCACTGGGGGGGGAGGGAGGAGGGACGGTGCATACAGAGGGTACCGTAATGTCGCATGTAGCGCAGGGGATCACCTTCACTACAGTAGCAATCTCAATAGGGCTTATTTTCGGGGGAGGGCTTATTTTAGAGGAATCTTACACAGTAAGGGGAGGGCTTATTTTCGGGATAGGTCTTATTATGGGGGAAACACAGTAGGAGAAGTGTGCCCATAGCAGAGCATCCTGGACCGATGGATGGTTACAGTTAGACTGGAGAAGAGAAGGTTTTGGGGAACGTGAGAACTTTACCACCGTATCTGATGGGAGAAGTTGGCTTTTTTTTTTTTTTTTTGGCTTGGCCTCAGAGGGTAGAACTAGAAGCAGGGCAAAGATTGTAAGAGGAAATAAATGTTTCATATGAAGGAAAACTTTCTGACATGTTAGTGGATCCAGAAGTGGAAGGGACGGCTTCAGGAGATAGTGGGTTCCTCTGGAGGTGTTTTAAAAAAAAAATTAAGGGGCAGCTAGGTGGTACCGTGAATAGAGCACCACCCTGGAGTCAGGAGGATGTGAGTTCAAATGTGGCCTCAGACACTTAACACTTACTAGCTGTGTGACCTTGGGCAAGTCACTTAACCCCAATTGGCCCCCAAAAGCAAAAAAAAAAAATTCAAGATTTTTTAAAAATGAAATTTATGGGGAATAGAACAGCTGTTTAGAGTTATTTAAGTAGACTTTACCCTATAACACTTTTCCTCTCCCTTATCAGAGAGGTAGACCTTCTTACTAGTAATCAAAAAGAAAGAGATGAAAACAATTTCAGCAAAACCTATTATAGAATATAACCTAAAATTATGCTTAGCACAGAGTAAAATAACCTGGATAGGTTAAGTAAAGTAAATTAAAAATAAATAAATAATAAATGAAAAAAAAAGATAAATAAATAAAAGGACCTCACAGAATTAACTAACCATTTTCAGCCATACAGAAAGTATTTTCTGGTTAGTTTGGGAACACACACAGATGTACGTATATACATATATATGTATACACAAACTTTTCTTTAGAAAGTCTTTGTTATATGTGGGAGGGGAGAAAGAAGACCATAAGGGGAAATTTAGTCAATATTGAAACAGAAGTTATCAGATCTATAATATTTAATATCTATGTTAAATATTTGCTACAATATTTGATATGTATTATAAATACAAGATATTAATCAAATATTGTATTTTAATTGATGTCTTTTATTTTAACATTACCTAAATTTCCCCTCATAGTCCTCTACCTCTCCCTTACCACATATAACAAAGACTTTAAAAAAGAGAGAGAGAAGAGGAGAAAAAAACAGGATCAATACATTGAAAAATTTTGAAAATACATGCAATGCTTCACAGCCGTGGACCTCCCACTTCTGCTGAGATGTCAGCGGTGCTGGCTCCTCACTCCTCTTTAGAACCATTGGCACTCGGTCTCATTCACTTCTAAGTGTTTGGCGGTTCTCGGTCTCTCTGTTTACACTGTTATAGTCCATCGTTTTGTTTTCCTGGTTCTTCTTACTTCACTTTGCATCAGTGCATGCAGAACTTCCCAAGCTTCTCTATATTATTCATCATCTCTAATAGCACACCAAAATTCCATTCATGTGACATGGCTGGTTTGCTTTCTCCAGTTGATGGACATCTACTTTGTTTCCGATTCTTGGCTACCACACATTTAATCCATTGCTTTGCTCAATGCCTGGCATACAGCAGGCCTTTAATAAGTGCTGGTAGATTGCCTAATTTATGCCTAAAAAAAAGGCAAACACAGGAGTAATTGTGAAGGACCCAGTAAGGTTAGACTGTACACATTCCTACATGGGAAAATGATGCATGTAATTTCCTAAGAATTTTATCATTTTTAGAACAGTTTTTAGAAGGTGTCTTTGTAGACAAAGGGAATAGGTATTAGTCAATTATGTTAAAATGATCTCCAAAAAAAAAAAAAAAGAAGGAAAAGGGTGGGAAAGAAGGACGCACTGGGAGAAGGGGGGAAGGGAAAGGCAGAATGGGGAGATTTTTCTCACATAAAAAAGGCACACAAAGAAGGGCTTTTACAGTGGAGGAGAAAATGGAGGGGGGTAGGTTTGGACAATGTTTGAGCTTCATTCTCATCAGAATTGGTTCAAAGGAGAATATATGCACACACTCAGTTGTGTATAGAAATTGGTTTTACCCAACTAGGAAATAGGAAGGGAGGAGGATATGAAAAGGAGATTGGATTAAGGGAGGAGATAATCAGAAGCAAAACAGACTGTCAAGGAGGTTTAGGGTAAAGAGAAAAGAATGAAGAGAAGAAAATAGAATGGAGGGAAATACACAGTAATCATAACTGTGAATGTGAATGGAATGAGCTCACCCATAAAATGGAAATGGGTAGCAGAATGGATTAGGAATTAGAATCCGACAGTATGTTTACATACTTGAGACATGCTTGAAGCAGAAAGATACACACCAAGTTAAAACAAAGGACTGTAGCAGAATTTAATATGATTCAGCTGAAATTTGAAAAGGTAGGGATAGCAATCATGATCCTGGGTAAAGCAAAAAGAAAACTCAACCTTATTAAAAGAAGTAATCAAGGAAACTATGTTTTGCTAAAAGGTACCATAGATAATGAAGTAACTTTAAAAAGTTTTACAGCAAGTTTTTCTAATAAAGGACTCATTTCTCAAAGGTACAGAGAGTTAAGTCAAATTTATGAAAATAAAAGTAATTCCCTAATTGATAAATAGTCAAAGGATATGAACAGGTAGTCTTCAGAAAAAATCAAAACTACCTATAGTCATATAAAAAATGCTCGAAAACACAATGTCAGAGAAAGACAAATTAAAACAACACTAAGATTCTACTTCATACTATCAGAAATGACAAATGCTGGAGACAGTGGGGGGAAATGGGTACACTGATATATTGTTGGTGAAGTTATGAACTGTTCCAACCGTTCTGGAGAACAATTTGGAACTATGCCCACAGGGCTATATAAGGCTGTACAAACCCTTTGACCTAGCAATACAACTACCAGGTCTGTACCTGAAAGAGATCAAAGAAAAAGGAAGGAGCTATGTACAAAAAATATTTGTAGGAGTCTTTTTTGTAGAAGATGGCAAAGAATTGGAAATTGGGGGGGATACTCATTAATTGGGGAATGACTGAACAAGTTGTGGCATATGATTGTGATGGAAAAACATGGAAAGACCTGTCTGAACTGATGCAAAATGATGTGAGAACTGGAAGAATGGTAACAGCAATGTTGTAATAATCATCTGTGAAAGACTAAGCTATTCTGATCAATATAATGATGCAAGACAGTTCCAGAGGGCTCAGGATGAAAAAATGCTGTCTACCTCCAGAGACAGAAATGATGAATTCTGAGTGCCAATTGAAATATAATTTTCTCACTTGTTTCTCTTGCTTTTATTTTTGCAATATGGGTCATATCAAAATATATTTTACATGATTTCACATGTATAATTAGCATAATCCTTGTCTTCTCCATGGGTAAGAGCAGTAGGAGGGAGGAAGAGAATTTAGACTTCAAATTTAAAAAATAAAATATTAAGAATGAATAAATAATAGAACTTTAAAAAGTCAATCACTGCATGCCTGGGAGTTGCAGCATAGAATTGTTTGTTTTCCTGGAAGACATCTGTAAATTCATTTGAATGGCATTTTGTTTTCAATGTTCAGAAGTTATGGGCGGCTTTCTTGTATTACCTCTTGAACTATAATGTTTGGGTATTTTGACTTCTTATCTTCAAATTGTCTTTTTGCATCCTATCTTGAAGATCAACATGTTTTGCTCCTATAGAGATGTTTTTATGTTTATCTTTTAATGTTATTGCCTTTTTGCTTCTCTTCTATATTATACCTTATTTCTGTATATTTGCATTCCTAATCAGTTGTCCTCTCTTTTGTTCCTTTAGTGGACTTTCCACACGGGCTCAGGTCTTTCTGTTCTGTCAATTATTTCTGCTTTATGGGCCATAAATTATGCTTTCATAATTTTTATTTTTTGTTTCTTTTTTTAAATTATTATTTAAAGTTTTGAGTTCCAAATTCTATCTCTTTTTTTTCTTTTAAATCGTTTAGAAACATCTAGCTGTGGCTCTGTGCACTCCAGAATTCAAAGTGGCTTCTGCCTCATCATATGTTGATTCATTTTCCATTGTCTTGGAATATTTCATATAATTCTGGACTCTTTTAGCTGATCTGAAAGCCATATTCCCTTCTGTTGTTGGTATCTTATTTGCTTATTTTCTGCACAGAGGTTTTTTCATTTTTTTTTCCCCTCCTGAGGTCCAATTTCAGTCTTTTCCCCTTGTATTTTCCTGTCAAATTTTCCAGTAGCTTCACTTTTGAAGTCAGCTTCCCTCTTGGCTGGATTTCAAAGTTGTCTCAGCCTTTTCTCATAATATTTCATGTTTCACTGACCTTTGTTGTTACCCCTTGTGATTTCTGGTAGGAAGGAAGGAAACAAGGAAACATTTATTAAGCTCCTGCTCTATGCCAGCACTGTGCTAAATGTTTGCAAATATTGTCTGTGTGGGAGGGGGGGAGAGGAGGTCTACACGGGGAATTTTAGGCAATGTTAAAATAAAAGATGTCAATTAAATGTGTTCCAGCACTGTGCTAAGTGCTTTGAAAAAATCTCATTTGAACCTCATAGGAACCCTGTGTGGTAGGTGTTATTATTATCCCCATTTTATAGTTGAAGTAACTAAGGAAGAAAGAGGTTAAGGGACTTACCCAGGGTAACACAACTAGTAAGTGTCTGAGACCAGATCTAAATTCTGGTCTTCATTCCAATAACTGAATAGTCAAAGGATATAAAACAACACTCAAATGAAAAATTATACACTATTAACAAATATATGAAGGAATGTTCCAAGTCACTAATGATAAAAGAAATAGAAATGCAGAATGTACAAATACAAAAACAGCTCTCTCTCTCGCCTTCTCTCTCTTTCTCGATCTCGATGCAAAGACTGGATGGCTACTTGTCAGGGTTATTGTATATGCTATACTCGGGTATGGCGTGGACTTCTTCATTCTTACTAGGCTACTCTCCAGGCTTCCTCTGTCAGGCCCCAGAAACCTCTTCATCCTAAAGATCTCTTCAGCCCTGGAATCCACACCTTGGAAGCACCCTCTGGCCCTTCCCTCTCTGATTGGTCGGCTCCTCCCAGAATCTTCATTTAAGGAAGGTGCCCAGGCTGGCCCTTCCTTCATTTCTCACCAGGCTTCCCTCCAGACTTCTCCATCATGACCCCATACTAGGTACCTTCCCTCTCTCTCCCTTCACAACTTCCCCCCATTAGAATGTAAACCCCTCAAGGGCAAGGATTCTTTCTTTTTGCTTGTGTTTCTATTCCCAACAGGTGCCTGGCATGATGTAAGCACTTAATAGATACTTGTTGACTGATTTGGTGTCCCCAGTGGTTTCTTCCAATTCAGTGATTCTGTTATTGTGAAAACTATAATCACATAGAACAGGAATAAATGATGAGGAAAAAGTAAAAAGTCTTGGAATGAGACTGAAAAACCTCATCATCCTTACAGTTGTTACAGATGGAGCTGGGACCCTTGGCTGTCTGGACCAATGGAGCCACCGTGCTTGCACTCTCATTAAACACTCTCCTGTGCATTGCAAGGAAGCAGAAAACTGTGAAGAAAAAGTAAAGGGAACATATCTGAAACAAGCCACATTCCGGACAGAAGGTTCACGCTTTGCTTTGAGAGCATTAAGGAATCAATTTGGCAAGAACTCATGAAAGGGTGTTTTCCAGCTGCTTGCAAAGGGTCCTAGGCTGCTCCGACTTCTGAATGGATCCCTCCAAAAGATTTCAGTAGAGACCTGCTGACTCCAGCACCCACTTCCCCAGCCACGAACCTTGATGAAGAAAACACATGCATCTGATGAGGGATCGCTTGATGAAGGAGAAGAGAACAGGAAGGCTTTCTCAGACAGTAATCCCCAGCACAGCACAACCTGACTTTCAGAGAATACATTCCATTGGGCTGATTGTTTATAACTATAAATTAGCATTTGATTTGGCAGAGCAAAATGCAACATTAAGCTCCTTCTCCACCAATATGTCCCAGAGAAGATGACTTGCATAATAGAATAGCAAAGGTAACAATAGCTTTTTTGGATAGCTACTAAGGATATCAGTCAAGCCTTAAAAGAAGCAGACTGTATCTGCCAGTTATGGAGTCTTTTCTGCCAGGATCTGTCTAGAAGAGAGATTCCCTCTGGAGATTTTCCTATGAAGATTCCATCAATCAACCATTGGAATTAAAGACGAGGGCTGAAAAGGCTGGTTGAGCTCTAATGTTGGTCAAGGAGAGAGGAGCCTTAATACAAAAGGAAAGATCTCCTTTAACACTTAGCATAGTTTTATACACAGAACATGTAGTTGATACACGTTATGACAGGAGAAGGACATAAACTTTTATTCCAGGTCTCCACAGTACAAAGGGGTGGGTGACTAGTAAGAGAAAGCAGAATGACTTCAGAGGTTGGAACTCAGAAGGTTTCTTAGCTTATTATGCCCTTCGTGGGAAACTGCCTTGGAAATTTGCCCAGCCTAAGTTAATCAGTAATGGAGGATGAATGGTAGAAATAAGTATTTGGAGTGTGACTGCTGATGTCTGTGTTGTCTATCAGATTGTGATTTGGGACCTAATGAGAAAAGTGTGTGATTTTCTTGGAGTTAACTTGTAGAGAGAATTCAACATGGTGAAATCGAGTAATTTGAGTATCATGAACTGAGGGGTATAGTAAGTGATTAAGGAATATTTGAAGAATGGTCCAAAGTTAAGATGGAATGTGTTTGATTCAGGCATCAGTGACCTTCAGGGACGTGGCTGTGGACTTCACCTGGGAGGAATGGAGACATTTGAATCCTGCCCAAAGGGCCCTGTACAGAGATGTGATGCTGGAGACCTATGAGAACCTGGTCTCCCTGGGTAAGCACCTTTAGCTTGGTGACTCTGAAGCCATCCACTGGAGTCTGCAGTCTCACACTGCACCCTGTGGGCACTTGGAAATGCTGAGCTGAATTTTGGCTTATTGTGCAAAAATATTCAGGAGTACACATTGTGTTGGGAGAGTCTCAGATCCTTTGTGACCCTTAGAGAAAAAGCTTCTGTTTTGAGTTTCCAAGTAAAAATTCTTTTCCTGTTCTTGTGGAAACTCCAAAGCTTCCTTGTGCTGGCCCTGAGGCTCTCAGTCGTACTCTAGATGGGGGTGCTTAACCTTTTGTGGGTTATTGACTCCTTTGGCAATCTGGTAAAACCTTCTCAGAACAGTATTTTTAAATGCATAAAATAAAATACTAGGATTAGAAAGGAAACCTAAGGTTAGTGAAAGTTAAATTTTTAATTATTAAAGTTAATTTTTTTCCCATCCAAGTTCTATTTTCTCCTGAAATCTCTCCACTGCCCACCCAGGGTCTGTGGGGCTCTAGGTTAAGGACCCTGTTCAAGGGCTAGATGCTTGCTAAATCTCAGCGGAATTTGGTGTCTGCTCCCTAAGGGAATTCCCTGCCCCACCCCGACCCTTTCCCCAGGGCACAATTCCTGGGTGTCTGTTGACTTCTGTACTAGCAGCCCCTGGAGGGAGGTAAGCAGGAACTGTGTCTTAGCTACACCTCTTGTTTCTCCCACACAATTTTCTCTCCACAGTAAATAGTTAATGTTGGATGATTTTTTTTACTGCCCCAGGGAAGATGCTGTGACCACCCCACTGGCTTGCTCTAGAAGGTCCTTCTTGAGTTTCCTTAAATCAAGTATAGAGCCCGTTGTACTAGACCTGAGCCCGCGCTGCTCAGCTGAGGGTTCTCCCCCGAGTCTTTCCACTTGGCTCTCTCTGTGGTCCTGGGCACCTGGCCTAGCTGCTGTCCTCACGGGGACATCCCAGCCCTTCTTGCATAACCTGCTTCAGTGCTAGCTCCTACACGGGGCCTCCTCGCCTAGATTACCTTGCCTTGATTTTCTTTGTTTTTTGGGTCTATTCTGTGTGTATCTGTGTCTATGTATATGTCTCTGTGTGGGTGTGGGTATTTCTCCATTAGAGTGGAAGTTCCTGGGGCAGCTAGGTGGTTCAGTGAGTAGAGCACTGGCCCTGGGGTCAGGAGGACCTGAGTTCAAATGTGGCCTCAGACACTTAACACAAAAAACTGGCCGTGTGACCTTGGGCAAGTCACTTTACCCCAATTGCCTACCCTCCTCCCTCCAAAAAGCAAAAAAATAAAAATGAAAAAAAAAGAATGGAAGTTCCTCATGGACCTGGGTTATTCCAATTTTGTCTTTGCCCCCAATGCCTCGCATAGTTGTTAGAGTGTAATGCCACACTTAATAAATGCCTGCCATATTATAGGTACATGACTAAGTCTTGATTTCTCAAGATGGGGTGGGTCCAATGAACTAATGTTCTTCCTGAGCTTACTTCAGACCTGTGACCCATACTCAGATGGTGTTGATGGAAGCCCCAGTCCCCTCCCCTGCCCTGTGACCCTCGCCCACATCTCCCATCAGTTTGCCACAGAGGGCGCAGACCACCAGCCAGGGCCCTCCTCTCTTGTCCTGATACCGTGAGTGTTCCCAGGAGCCCACAGGTTCTCCTCCCCCCTCCTGGAGGCAGCTCGTCTGCCCTTCTCATCACATGTCCGCCTAGGGATGGCTTTTATTCTTGGTCTTTGGCTCTTCCCCATTAGTCATGTCCTACAGCCAGCTTCAAGAGGTTGCCCGTCCATTGCCCTGGGATGCTCTTCAGGTCTTTGGAGCTTTTTTCACGTTCCTTATCTCTGACTTAGATCAACACCTGCTCAGCGTTGCCATTAAAAAGAGGCCTTTGTTTCCAGGGATTCCTGTTTCCAAGCTGGATGTCATTTCCCTCTTGGTGAGAGGAGAAGCATCATGGATGCCCAGTGGAGAAGACCAGAGGGTCTTTCGTGCAGGTCAGTGAGTGCAGCGAGCACCGTCTCCCTGCATCTGTCACGGTTTTAAAGAGACCTTGCTGAATTGCAGGGTACAAGAAGGCAATGTTGGTTTTAACTCATCATTCACTGCCGTGTTGCTTCCTGGGAGACCACGGTGCTCACCAATATATTTCGTATTTCTTCACGGTCTGACTGGCATTGGATTTTGTAACTTTGTAATGCGCTTGATGTATGTTGGAGATTTTCATTTTATTGTTTCTAATGATTGGGGAGTTTGAGCAGTTTTTGTTGTAGTTTTGCTATTTGCACCCCTAAGCAATTCTTGATATTTTTTTAATTTGTCTGTTTCAATGACCTTCATTTTCTTTTCCTGTTAAATTTTTATAATTTTTTTTATCTAAGCTTGATAAGCACCAATGAGCATGAACATTTCCACATATGAAGAGGATTATACATGAAACTGTGAATCTGGTTTAGCTGGTTTCCTTTTTAAAAACATTTGATAAATTCAGTGCGTTATCATCAAAGCCGTCGCACTCATTGGTGGCTGCCTCAGAGCCTTTTTCTTTTCTCTCTCTTGCATTCAGTACTTCGTTGTTACTCTTTCTTTTCTTTTCTTTTTACATGGCATCCCCCTGCCAAAAAAAAAATCTCTTTTGTAATGAATATGCATCTACTGGTGAAACATACTGGCTGTGTTCAAAAATATATTTTACTTTGAATCTTTAATATCACTTTAATTTTCATACATCCCAAACCCTCCATAAAGAGCCATCCCCTATAACCAAGAATGAAAGTGGAAGAGAAAAAAAAAGGGTTTCTATCAAGAATTCCATCCTCTAGGGGCGGCCAGGTAGCGCAGTTACTTAACCCCAATTGCTTAGGGGCGGCCAGGTGGCTCAGCGAGTAAGAGCACCAGCTCCAGTGTCGGGATGACCTGGATCTCGAATCCCGGGCTCAGATACTCAGTACCACACCCAGAAATAACTGGCCGTGTAACCTTGAGCAAGTTACTTAACCCCTATTGCTTTAAAAAAAAAAAAAGAATTCCATCCTCCCCTTCCTTCCCTCATGAATTACAAAGATGGGAGGCCGCTATGTTTTCTCATCTCTTCATCATAACCAGGCTTGTTTAATAGAATTATACAGTATTCACTTTATAGTTTCTTTTGGTCTTTTGTTAAAGTCGTTATATATTTTGTTTTCCTGCTTCTTCCTATTCATATCTGTATCAATTCATGTAAATCTGTTCACGCTTCTCTGAATTCTTCACACTTATTATTTCTTGAGGTGCTATAATATTCCAAGTTCCAAAGTATTTTTAGCTGTTCCCTAATCACTAGACAGCTACATTCTTTCCAAGTCTTTGTTACTACCAAGAGAATTGTTGTGAATTTTTTGGTGTAATGGGACTCTTCCTTCTGTGTGCACCCCAAAACTGTGTATGCAACAGAAATCCTTACCCAAACAATACTCAGAGATTTCTCAAGGTAGGAAGCAGAAAAGAATGGTTTATTTACGATCTCTAGAAAGGGTCACCCTCCTGACAAATGGTCAGGGAGGAGAATCAGTTTACAAAAGAAAATGGTGAAGTTATAAAGCACTAATACACAATTCTCCCCCACCCCCCTCCTGACCCTTTTCTTCCATTGGCTGGAAGTTAAATGTACAATCTAAACGCAGCAATCTGTCTCAAGGACTGGAACAAGCGATGTACATTTGAGAAAGCACTTCTGTCCTTTTTTGGCATATCTTGTGCTGAGGTGGCACTGGGGAGGGCCTCCATTGCTCTAAGTCCCAGATTCCTGCAAGGTCAGGTGACCTCTAAACTTAGGCCTAGTGGATGCTGAATTTCTCACAATGGGGAAACTTCACTGCAAATTATCCCTCACACTTCTGTCTTTGATCTCCTTGGTGTATATACTTAATGTGAAGATCTCTGGATCAACGGGCAAACACTTTCTGATCTTAATTTCAGATTGTATTCTAGAATGGTTGGTGCATTTCACTACTTCACCCACACTATAATATTCATATAAAATATAAACAAAATGCAAATATATATTATAATATCATATGTGATATATGATAAACTGTAATATATTATACAATGTATTATACACAATGTACATTATGAGGATAGTAGATAAATAAGCACATAAATTTATTCAAATTATAAATGAATAAATAGGGGCAGCTAGGTGGCACAATGAATAGAGCACTGGCCCTGGAGTCAGGAGGACCTGAGTTCAAATGCAGCCTTAGATACTTGACACATTTACCGTGTGAGATTGGGCAAGTCCCTTAATACCAATTGCCTTGCCTTCCCACCCAAAAATATTAATTAAAAAATAAAATGTATAAATATAAATTATAAGGCTATAATAAGTTAACATTTTAATTTTTGTTATATTGGTTTGCTGCAACATGAGAAAATAATAAATATAGCAGGGGGCAGCTAGGTGGCACAGCAAATAGAACACTAGCCCTGGAGTCAGGAAGACCTGAGTTCAAATTTGACCTCAGATACTTAATACTTACTAGCTGTGTGACCTTGGGCAAGTCACTTAACCCCAATCACCCTACCTTCTGCCCTCTAAAAAAACAAAATAACAAGAAATATAGCACTTTACAGCTTGCAAAATCCTTTACAGATCTTACCTCATATACCTCCAGTCATTTCTGTTGTGCTTTTGTTAGGTACCGCCTTCACCTCTTTTTGTATCTCCAGCACTTAATGAATGAAAGGTTTGTGTCTTGCAGTTGAGCTTAGGTCTCCGCCGTGCCTCGGTGGATGGACTCCCAGCTGTGTTAGGCTTTTCGTATCTATTTGACTCTGGCTTCTCTTTCTCCTCTTTCGCCGTGGGTTTTTCCTTGCTTCACAGCCCTCTGACTGGTTCTCCAGGAGTGTCCTGCTACTTACGTTACTGATTGTCCCGGCTGCCTCTTTGCTGATTCTCTGGAGTTCTCTAAGGAAACTACCATGTCACCAGCAAATGGGAAGACTGTAGTCTCCTCTTCACCAGTACATATGACTTCAGAATTTTCCTCTTGGCTCTCTTGTTGCCACTGACATTTCCTGAAATCTGTCAGGTAACACCGAGGGAAAAGGTGGTGTCATTGCCTTCCTGGCTGGAATTGCTCGCCACTGGATATTGGTGTGGGCCACTCCCTGCTGGCACAGTGTCTCTGCTGCTCTCTTTTGTTGTGGGGGGTTTTGTCTTCATTTAGCTATTTTTGTGACAGCCTCTGTCTGCCGAGTGACTGGGGGAAACTGTATTTAATAAAACTCCTCCTGGGGCAGGGCCCAGGTATTTCAGCCACTTCTGTCATCTTTTGGATGGTGCTGTGATTAGTAAAGCATCCATGACAGAGGAGTACTACTGTTCTTTTCATCCAGATCTTTTAGCCAATGACTGCTTTCAAACTTTCATCATGTATGCCCCCTGGCTTATGCAAATTACAAAGGTAAGATTGGTTGGAAAAGGGGAAGACCCTTGGAACCTTTGTCCCATAACCCTCCAGCCAACTAATCACATTCCTGTGCTTTCTCTAGATATTTTTAAATGATTAATTTTTAAAAATTTTTTCTACATGATTGAAATTATTTTTCTTTTATTCTTTTTCATTTTTTAATCAGAATTTTCCATTATTACTTCCCTTACCTGAAATGATAAATGTACAAACTTTCCTATAATTGAGATTTCTTTTACTTTAAATATGTCAGAGAATCACAACAGTTCAGCGTTGGATGGAATCTCATTGACCTTCTAGTCCAAGCCCTACCCTACAACATAACTGAGAAGTGAATATTCAACTTGTTCTTTAAGATCTCCAGGGAGGGGAAACCCACCACTTCCCAGAAGCATTCCATTCCACCTTTGAAAA
The DNA here is from genome assembly GCF_028583685.1 of Petaurus breviceps papuanus. Taxonomy (NCBI): domain Eukaryota; kingdom Metazoa; phylum Chordata; class Mammalia; order Diprotodontia; family Petauridae; genus Petaurus; species Petaurus breviceps. The sequence continues at coordinate 7,697,557 of NW_027186383.1, forward strand.
GCTCTAATTGTTAGAATATTAAAGCCCAAATTCTCCTCTTTGCAACTTGTACCTCTTCCATATGAATACCTTTCAAATTCAACTATTATGTCCCCTTCTGCCAAAGGTGTCACAGTATGGACAGCCCAGAAATCCTAGGTTCAAGTTCTGTCTCAGACACACACTGGGAAAGCTGCTAACCTTTCAGCGCAATAGACATCTCTGTATTGGTAATGGAAGTTCTTTGGTGGGATTTCCTATGCTCAGGATATCCCGTGTCCAGGAGAAGTGGGGAGTGTCTTCTTTCAGCTAAATGATCCCATCTCCTTTAGCTGACTCACGGATGCTCTCATGGCCTGTTCACCATGCTGATAGTGCTTCTTTGGATGGTTTCCTGCCCTTGATGTCTCCTCAGAATGGGTGCAGGCCTGCCATTGTGGTTGAGCCGGGGCAGGCTTATGGTTTTTCACATTCTGTGCTCTCTCAGTGAAGCCCAAGATGAAATATCATCTAATGAGCCCCTTCAGCTGCTACATACAACAGTTTACTTAGACTGAGCATCCAGATAACTAAATATGCACCTTTTTTTCAGATGAATTGCTGTTTGGCCATACCTTCCCCATTTTGTGCTTGTGCACACGAGTATCTGAACTTCTCTTTCAGCAAAGTTACTCATGCCTTTTAAAAATAATTTCTTTCAGATTCCATCAGTGGTGAGACCAGCTCTGGAACCAAGGACTTATGTCTACTGGAGGACAATTGCACAGGAGCATCATTGGAGAAGATTCTACCAAAAGACACTACCTGTCATTCCCAGATGAGCAACTCTGAGGAAGGTGATGTTGATTTAGAGGAACAAAAGGGCTGCCAAGAGAGACAGTCTAGACAAGTAACAAGCATGTCCAGAATGAGTTTTAATAATGCTCAATATAAAACATTTGGGAGACATTTTAATCTGGGGTCAACCTTAGTTGCACTATGGAAAGAGACAATGGGAAAAAGCATCTTTAAATATAAGACATCTGGAAAGAGCTTCAGCCATTTTCCTGACCTAATTATAGCCAAGGCTTTCTCTTTCTGGTGGAAGCTTTCTAAGTCTAACAAATGCAGGAAACCCTTCAGTTACCACTCAGACCTAATTAAATTTCATAGAATTCATATTGGAGAAAAGTTGTACAAACAGAATAAATACGGAAAATCCCTTGGCAGAAAATCAAACAGTAACAAATTGCTGAGAATTCATACTGGCAGGAAATATTACAACCACAGTAAATATCAGAAGTCCTTTAGACACAAAGGAAGTTTGACCGAATTTAATGCAATTCAAATTAGGGGGAAATCTGTTATCATTAGAGGAAAATCTATTAAGTTTGAGAAAAACTTTAGCAAGAGAGGACACTCTGTTACCCATCAGAGAATTAATACTGGCAAGAAACCCTTTGGATGTGATGAATGTGGGAAAATTTTCAGTGAGAGGAGAAACCTTATTAGTCACCAGAGGACTCATACTGGAGAGAAACCATTTACATGTGGTGGATGTGGGAAAAGTTTCAGCCAGAGGGCACACCTTATGAGTCATCAGAGAATTCATACTGGAGAGAAGCCCTTTGCATGTAATGAATGTGGGAAAGCCTTCATCAGGAAGGGACACCTTATTACACATCAGAGAATTCATACTGGAGAGAAACCTTTTGTTTGTAGTGAATGTGGAAAAACATTCAGTGAGAGGAGAAACCTTATTAGCCATCAGAGGATTCATACTTCAGGAAAGCCCTTTCTATGCAATGAATGTGGAATAGGTTTCCGACATCGAGTAAGTCTTACTATTCATCAGAGAACTCATACTGGAGAGAAACCATTTGCATGTAATGAGTGTGGAAAAGGCTTCAGACAGAGGGGTCACCTTATTACACATAAGAGGATTCATACTGGAGAGAAACCATTTGCTTGTAATGAATGTGGGAAAACCTTCAGTGAAAGAAGAAACCTTCTTGCACATAGGAGAATTCATACTGGAGAGAAGCCCTTCACATGTAATGAATGTGGGAAAGGCTTCCGATGCAAAGTCAGCCTTATTACTCATGAGAGATCTCATACTGGAGGGAACCTGTTTGAATGTAAAGAATGTGGGAAGAGCTTCAGCTGGAGGGCAAGCCTTATCATCCATCAGAGAACTCATACTGGAGAGAAACCTTTCACATGTAATGAATGTAGAAAGTCCTTTACCCGAAGGGCAAGCCTTATCATCCATCAGAGAACTCATACTGGAGAAAAACCCTTTGTATGTAATGAATGTGGAAAAGGCTTTAGCCAAAGGGGGCACCTTATTACACACCAGAGAATTCATACTGGAGAGAAACCCTTTGAATGTAGTGAATGCAGGAAAACCTTTAGTGAAAGGAGAAATCTTATCACTCATCAGAGAATTCATACTGGAGAGAAACCCTTTGCTTGTAATGAATGTGGAAAAGGTTTCCGATGCAAAGTGAGCCTTATTACGCACCAGACAACTCATACTGGAGAGAAACACTTTGCTTGTAATGAATGTGGGAAAGCTTTCAGTGAAAGGGCGCACTTTATTACCCACCAGAGAACTCATACTGGAGAAAAACCCTTTGAATGTATTGAATGTGGGAAAACTTTCAGTGTGAGGGGAAGCCTTAATAGACACCAGAGAATTCATACTGGAGAGAAACTCTTTGAATGTAATGATTGTGGGAAGACTTTCAGACAGCGAGGAAACCTTATTAGCCATCAGAGAACTCACACTGGAGAAGCACCATTTCCTTGTAATGGATGTGGCATTGCCTTTATCAAGAGGGCACATCTTATTAAACATCAGAGAACTCATACTGAAAAGGAATGTTTTGCATATAATGAAAGTGGGACAGCCATAATTGACCGGGAACTACTCAGAAGCTATTATGGGATTCATGCCAGAGAGAAAGCCTTTGCATGTAATGAATGTGGAAAAGCCTTTAGCAAAAGGGGATACCTTATTAGACATCAGAGAAATCATAAAGGAGAAAAACATTTTGACTGTAATAAGTACAAGGAATAGCACAAAACAATTCAATAGTATTGTGGCAGGAGGCATCTGATCCAGTATCCCAGGGTCTGGCTCTATGCTATTGAAGTCAGTGACTTCATAAAATTTTCAGGTTATCCAAAAATGAGAGTGATTGCTAATACACTGTCAGGCAAAGTAAGCTCCAGAAGAATCTTGATCAGTTTGGACATTGGGCTAAACTCTAAGAAGACGAAATTCAGTAGGGGTACAGGCATGCAGAAACCTTTGGAAGTGAATCTGTAAACATTTATTAAATGCTTGCTGTGTGCCTGGTACTGTGCAAAGCATGATGGATGTGAAGAAAGGCACACAACATCCTTGCTCCTGAAGGATTCTTATGGATTTGACACATGAGGGACTACATGATGACCTATGATATCGCACAGGGGCTAGCACCATTAGCTGGGGAACTCAGAAAGGTCTCCCGCAGAAGGGATTTGAGCCTTCTTGGAGGAAATCAGGGAAACTAAATGGCAGAGTGAGGAGTCAAAAGCATTCCAAGCATGGGGGACAGATGGGGCCATGACCCAGAGTTGGGAGGTGGAGGGTCTCGTGTGTGTGTGTGTGTGTGTGTGTGTGTGTGTGTGTGTGTGTGTGTGTGTGTGTGTGATTTCAAGGAGGCCTGAGTAACTGGATTAGGAATAGAGTTCTTGGAGGGGAGTAAATCTAGAAAGGGGCCAGGCAGTTTAAAATGTCAAACAAAAGACTATATTTAATCCTAAAGTCAATGGTGATGAATGCTTGTTGACAGACAAACTCCTGGAGTTGACTGAGTAATGGAGTGACAACAGATCTATACTTTAGGACACTCAGTTTACCTGAGTCGAGGCAATGGGGAAAGATGTAAGCCAGGGAGACCATTAGAAGCTTATTGCCGCTCCGTGGCAGTGATGCAATCAAACCCCTAAAAAGACAAAGATGTTCTTCTTTGAGCAATAACGTTGTCAGTGGCATTCTGTTCTACATTAAAAGTCATCTTGAAACATCTGAGTCCTGTGGTTTTCTGAGTACAGTAAAGGCCAAGAAAAAAGTGCACTGAGAAGGGATTGGTCAATTAACCATTTGTCAATCATCTGTACATGTCAGACACTGTTTTTGACAAAACAGGCCCTACTCCAAGTTACTCAAGAGAGTTTTCTTCAAGAATTTGATTGGCTGTCAAGTGAGGGGCATCAGGCATGTTCTTCTGGCCCTCAGAGTCAAAACTGAGCAGTAGGATCAGATGAATTGAAATGCATTTCAGCTCATAGTAAGGAAATAATTCCTAATGAGTAGAACTGTCAAAAGAAGAATGGGCTGCCTTGGGAGGTAGTGGGTTACCCCTTCTGGAGTGTCCTCCTTAAGTCAGTCTTCAACAATCTAGCAAACGTGTGTTAAGCACCTACTAACCAGCTACAGCTGGGAAGACAGGAACTAGGGTTTTTAGGGGTGTGTGTGGGAAACAGGCTGATTGGAGCAGATGACAGTAAGCAAGGAGCATGGGCATTGCCTTTGCAGCTCATTCCATTGACCAGTAGAGAAAACTTGAGTCCAGGGTGGGGAATCCCAAACTTGAGTACATTCATTCCCTCAGCACCTGGAGGCATTTTTCTGGCTGTCCAGTGGCACTATTTCAGGTAGGGAGAAGTGGTCTAGCTTCAAGGCAGATGGGAAGATGTCTGGGGTGGGGTGCTGGAAAGGATGTGGGGCATGGGCTCATCTGCTGTTCTGGACCTCCTCAATGTGGGGATGAGTTCAGTTTTCAATTCAGCAGCACCTGCTTCAAATAGGCCAGGCTAACTTTGCAAATCTAAGGTCCTTGTCATATCACTGAACTGGTTATGCTGAAAAAATTAAGTCAGTGAGAACGACTTTGAGACTTAGCTGGGTCCAGGGAATAGGTATTGATCCAGTGACATAACTTTTTGGTCTCCTAAGTACAAAATTCAGGAAACCAGGAGCATGATAGCTTCGTTGCCTCTGTAGCTTCTGACTATTACTCTTTGACCAAACAGAAGTCAGATTCTTCCACATGACAGCCCTTCAGATAGTAATCATGTCACCACAGTCACATTCATCTAACTCTGTGAAAAGCATGACCTCTCATTCAAACTCTTTATGGTTTTTGTTGACTCATTCAATTCAGATACATCATAAAGAATTTCTATTCTGTGATTTCCATGTGTCAAAAAAAACGTAAAAGTTCAACTTGCAGTAGCGCGGATGGAATGACTGACATGCGTATGACAGTTGAAAACCACTTGAACTCTCACCTTGCTTTTCCTGCAATTGCTTCATTTCCCTGTTAATTTTTAGCCTATATTCTAGGGCAAATAAGAAGCTATTTTCCTTATAAATTAATAAAAATGAAAAGTATTTATTAATTAGCTCCATGTTCTCATTCCAGTTGACCCAGAGAATCAGCTTTTCTCATACATTCCTTTCTCTTGTTTTTATATATATATTTGAATATTTGATTTTAAAACTTTCAGTTCCAGATTCATTCCCTTCCCCCCCTGCCACGCCCCCCCACTGGGGGGACAAGCAGTTCAGTATAGATTGTACATGTGTGGCTAATGCAAAACAATAACATAGTAGATGTATTGTAAAAGACTGACTATTTTTCCCTCCCTCCTATCCCACCTCCCACTTGTTCTATTCTCTACTTTGATCCTGTCCCTTTTCAAAAGTGGGTGCTTCCAACTTCCCTCCCCCCAAGCCTGCCCTCCCTTCTATCATCCCCCCTCACATCCCCTTCCCCCCCTATTCTCCTGGAGGGTGAGATCCCCTATTTAGTGTGTATTTCCCTCCCTTCTCAAGCCAGATTCAATAGGAATAAGGTTGACCTATTCCCTTTTGCCTTCCTATTCTTCCCCTCCATTGTAACAATTTTCCCTTGCCTCTTCTGTATGAAATAGTTTGCCCCACTCTGTCTCTCCCCATCTCCTCCCATTATATTCCTCTCACCTCTTAATTTCACCTTTTAAGTATCATCCCTTCCTGTTAAATTGGTCCCGTGCCCTCTATCTATGTATACCTGTAAACGTATATATACACATTCACATATGTATTCATATGCCCGCATACCCTCATATAAAGACATATATATATTTCTAATCCCTTCAACTACTGAGAAAACTTTCATAGGTTACAATTATTGTTTTTCCATTTAGGAATGTTAATAGTTCAACTTTGGCCAGGTGGCTCAGTGAGCAAGAGCACCGGCTCCAGTGCTGGGACGACCCGGATCAAATCTGGGCCCAGAGACTCAGCACCACACCCAGAAACAACAACTGGCCATGCAACCCCGAACAAGCCACTCAACCCCGATTGCTTAAAAAAAAAAAATAGTTCAACTTTGATAAGTTCCTTATGATTTCTTTTCCCTGTTTACCTTCTCATGCTTCTCTTGCTTCTTGTATCTGAATGTCAAATTTTCTATTCAACTCTGGTTTTTTCAGCAAAAATGCTTGAAAGTCCTCTATTCCAATGAATGACCATATTTTCCCCTGAAACATGATACTCAGTTTTGCTGGGTAGGTGACTCTTGGTTTTAATCCCAGCTCCCTTGACCTCCGGAATATCACATTCCAGGCCCTTCAATCCCTCAGTGTAGAGGCTGCTAGATCCTGGGTTATCCTGATTGTGTTTCCACAATATTCAAATTGTTTCTTCCTGGCTGCTTGTAATATTCTCTCCTTAATCTGGGAATTCTGGAACCTGGCTATAATATTCCTAGGAGTTTTCTTTTTGGGATCTTTTTCAGGAGGTGATCGGTGGATTCTTTCAACCTCTATTTTGCCCTCTCGTTCTAAAACATCAGAGCAGTTTTCTTTGAGGACTTCCTGGAGGATGCTTTCCAGGCTCTTACTTTGGTCATGGCTCTCAGGCAGTCCAATAATTTTTAAATTACCTCTCCTGGATCTATTTTCCAGGTCAGTGGTTTTTCCCATGAGATATTTCACATTGCCTTCTATTCTTTTATTTGTTTGGATCTGTTTGACCGCATCTTGATTTCTCATAAAGTCATTAGCTTCCATTTGCTCCAATCTAATTCTGAAGCAATGATTCTCCTCGGTGAGCTTTTGAGATCCTTTTTCCATCTGACAAATTCGACTTTTTAAGGCATTCTTCTCCTCATTGCCTTTTTGAGCCTCCTTTGCCATTTGAGTCAGTCTGTTTTTTAAGGTATTATTTTCTTCAGTCAGGCTGTTGACTCTCATTTCATAATTTTCTTGCATTGTTCTCATTTCTCTTCCCAATTTTTCCTCCACTTCTCTTATCTGCTTCTTAAGGTCCTCTATGGCCTGTAACCAGCTTGTATTTTCCTTTGAAGCTTTTGGTGCAGGAGTTCTGACTTCACTGATTTCCTCCTGTTCCATGCCTTGCTCCTTCTTATCCCCAAAATAGGAGTGTAATGTTGGAATCTTCTGTCTGCTTTGTTTCCTTTGCCTGCTCATTTTGCCACTCAATGATTTGACTTTTGGGCTTTTTGCCACAGTAGGACTCTGCCACCAGACAGGGGAGTTTTCGTCCCAAACGCTGGGGTTTTCTCAGCTGCCGGAGGTATTAGATGGGTGCCCTCTCTGAGGTCTCCACACGCTCTGGCAAGCTGGACACACACCCCAGGACCTCCACCCTAGACTGCAATCCAGATCCAAGCAGGTTAAAGCAAGAGCGATGACCCCTCAGACTGGTGCTTGGTCCCCCTACACTCTGCAGGCCAGGAGCTGAAGCCGCCACGTGGCGCTGGCAGGCTGTGCTGGCGTCTCAGTGGTTTCTCTCTCCGGGGGTAAAAGCCACGCATTCCCACTTCCTGGGTCCCAAAGTCCAGACTGCACTGGCCTCTCACCTTGTCCTTCGCATCTATGTATTGATAAATCTGGAAACGGCCACAGCTGCTGCTGATCTGGAGTCCCTCTGGCCAGGCTGGTCAGGCCCGCCCTGGGGCTAAAGCCTTGGCGTGGTCCTGGGCTTGGCTCCCAGAGCGCTGCGCTGGCCGATTCCTGCCGGCCTGCCAGGCTGTCCTCAGTGTGAGGTTAGCTTCTCTGTGTCATTTTGTGGGTTCTGCAGCTCCAAAGTTTGTTTAGAGTCCCCTTTTTACATGGATTGGGGAGAATGAAAGCCAGAGCCGCGGGAAGGTCGTGCTTCTACTCCGCCATCTTGGCTCCGCCCCCCCATACATTCCTTTCTCTATCTCAGACTTCCTGGGTCTACGTGCAGCAGCAAGCACCCCAGCATCCCCAGGGTGGCTGCCAACACAGGTTCTTAGATCTGCTTTTCTAAAGGAAAACAACTCAAAATGGGTTAACAATCTTGCTTTAATCAATCAAATATATCATTTACCTAGTTCAGGGGAAAAAGTCAGCACCCTGAACTTCAGAGAATACAGACAGGTTACAAGCAGAAGTTACAAGACAGAGAAACATTTCAAGCAGACAGGCCTCCAACTGTCCAACTATTATATCTATACCTACTCAGTTACCAGAGATGGAAGCATCAACATCTGGGTTTTTCAAAGCCAGGGGCTCTCAACAGCTGCCCAGAGTCTCGTCTGGTCAAATCACACAACACTTCTCAAAGTGAGCCCCAAAGCAAAGCCTCACATCAGAGTTTATATAGCCTTCTCCTGGCTCAGAGAATGTAACAACTCTCTTTACCCCACTGCCCAATCACAAAGTATCTCCTGAAAAACAAGCCTCCACCCACAGGCTCCAGGTGCACTTAACCTAGGGGCAGGGAAGATCTTAAATTTACATTCCCTTTCCATTCCCATTACACTATGTTTAGACAAGACCAGTGTTACTGCTGATGTTATTTTATAATAGCAAATAATAAATATTTGGAATGTGTTAGCAGTAAGAAAAATTCCCAGTCACCTCTGTGTTCTTTAAGAGCAGGGGAAAGATAGAATGAATTATTCTCCTGACTTGTCCCTGCCTCAGTCTTGGAAACATGATGGTGTTTCTCTTGGGATGGTAATCCAAGTCTCTACAGAATTCTCTGTGGGATGTCTCTTTGTAAAATAAGAGTTAAACTAAACTCTCTTACACTAACAGCTGGATCTCATCCTTCTCCCATGGATTCTTCACAGTTCCAACTTCACAAAAATGATCATTAAAAACTGACAGTTTCTCACAAGACTGGTTCACAGCCCTCTCACAGAGGAAAATTACCCTCTTTTCTCTTGGAAAAAAAGCTATTTAAATGTGATTCCCTTATACCATGTCACTTCTTTTGCAATAAGTTAACTTATTCCCCCAGTATTCTTTTCCCTCTTCAGTGTATAGTCATTCTGTCCATAGTGTCAGCAATGGAGAGGGCAATGTAAGTTGAAGAAAAACAGGACTTGGGTCATTCTGTTAATAAAGAAGAAGTCACTGAAGAGTATTTTTCCATAAGAGAGTCTATGTTAGAACTGGGGGAATAATTTGCACCCTGACCGCAATTATATACAGGAAAACAATGTTGAAATACTAACGAGTTCTTTGGCACAGTTCCAAAATGCTTTCCAGAATGGCTGGACCAATTCGGAGATTTTGTTAATATAGTAAAGTCCCTCTACCAATGCAGGCTGGGATGAGCAAATTTCCAAGGACCACCTGTGATGTCATTGGCCTTCTTCAAAACTAAGGACAACCAGCAACATGCAAGAGAGAGTGCTAGAGCAGAAGAGTGGGAGTCTGGGAGTCAGGACCCAGATTCAAATCCTAACTCTTCCATTACTACCCATGTGATCTGTAGCAAGTCAGTTTCTCTAGGATTTAGTCTCCACATCTATAATCTCCTTCAAGGTCCCTTATAGTGCTAGATCTATGAGCTTGTGGTTTGGTTTTTTTCCCCATCAGGTGTGTGTGTGTGTACGTGTATGTGAATTTGATGCATCTGAATAGGCTCATTTATGATACAAATGATAGAATCACAAATCTCGAACTCAAAAAGATCTTTGGGGCCATCTGATGGAATCTCATTTTTACAGAAGAAATCAAGTTCAGAGAGGTTAAATGTCAGGTAAACAGCAAGTGGCAGAGCTGAAATTAGAACTCAGTTCCCATAGCTGCAAGTTCAATGTTAAAGTTCAGCAGTCTTTTCCAATGAACCATCTTGCCAAGTATTTCTTTTTCGAGGGGGGAAGGCAAGATAATTGGGGTTCAATGATTTGTCCAGGGTCACACAACTAGGTAAGTGTCAGGTATCTGAGGTCAAATTTGAACTCAGGTCCTCCTGACTTCAGGACCGGTGCACTGTCTAGCGGCCCCACCAAGTATTTCAATCTAGGCAGAAGATGTTAAATCCAGATTAATGTTTTCCTATAAACTCTATAATGTCTGTTAATTGTATAATAGTTAATAATATAAACTCTATTTTATAGAGTCCCATAAAAATTGCTCTTGTCTCTTTTATTTCAGCAACAGCACCCAAAATAAAAAGCAGGCAAAAATACCAAGAGTCTTGCCAGAAGCTCTATTTGAAAATAGAACTGTTTGTTATTCTTTGGAGAACGCTCCCTTGTTCAGCTGCCCACCTCTCCCCAATGAGCAGGACACGTGCCCGGAGCCCCAGCACTCTGGCAGTTCGTCCCAATGACTATTCATTCTAGGTAAATATTCGCACAGCTTCTAAAAGTTGCTTACTCTGTTTTTTAAACAGTTGCGCAATGTAATCATGGACTTTTGACTGTCACAACTGGCAGTATTCTCTGCTCCTGGGTGCCAGAGGGGGCAGGCACCTGGAGATTCAGTCAAACAAATAACAGTTTATTCTAATTATTGGAATACTATTAATGGAGGAAATTAGCTTCATTATTATATGTTGTCTTGTCCTCTCCAGCACCTCGCTGCAGGAAAGTGCTTAATGAACACTCATTATGTGTGCTGAATTAACGAAATGCTCAAGGGAGCTGTGGCCGGAGACTTCGCCATACAAAAAGGAGGCGGTCTTTTCCAGAAGAGTAAGGATGCCATTATGAAGAGCACAGAATTTCAAGCACCAGCATTCTGTGTGATGCTGCTGAGGCACAAATCTTGGGTCACCACACGCTTGTAGTAATTAAATGACATAGAAAGTGTAGTTCACGGTTTTGGTCACGCTTCGGGGCTTGGGAAGCACCCTACACGTATGATCTCGTTGGACCGAGATGTCTGTAGCAGGAGGATGGAAGCAGATTAAAGCACCAGCATAACCCAGACAGGCACACGGACATTCCTCCTCGTTTGATGAATAAACTAAATGCCATGTGGGTAAAATGAAGACCATGACACACTTACGAGCCAGGAAACAAGACATTTTGTTGCTAGCTGAATGGAAAGAATAAATATTAGCCAGTATCTGCATCATCACCCACAAAGTCTTGCAGAAAAACTACATTACCTTCTCCTTGGCATATGCTAGTATCCATGTGATTTAATTTTCCAGACAAGTACAAGTTTTCAAAATTCTGTATATTTTATTTTTGTGGGGCCTTAATCATTTGCTCTGTGTGAAATGCCTACTTTTCTCTAATTCAATTTTAATATCTACTGAGGTAAGACTATGTATTGCTGTTGAGTATTTTCAGGCATGACCAACTCTCCATGACCCCACTTGAGATTTTCTTGGCAAAGATACTGGAGTAGTTTACTATTTCCTTCTTCTACTTATTTTACAGGTGAGGAAACTGAGGCAAGCAGGGTTAAGTGATTGTCCAGTGTCACACAGCTAGTAAGTGTTTGATGCTGGATTTGAATTCTAAGTCCTACTGACTCCAGGCCCAGCACTCTATCCACTGTGCCACCTAGCTGCCTTTTTATTTAATTACTAGCTCAACCCACTTAAGGTTCTCTGTGGTTCCTGATTTTCGAAGGCAACAGTACAAGTCAAATTCTATTTTTTTAAAAAACCTATTTATTCCCTCTTTTAGTTATTTTTGTCCTGTACATCACTTGCTTTGTATATTTTTGCATGCTGTCTCCCCCATTAGATTGTAAGCTCCTTGAGGGCGGCACAGTGCCTGGCACATAAGTGCTTAATAAATGTTGACAAATTGATTAATATGGGAGACTACTTCTAAGGCTTCTTCTGTGGCCCATAAAGCATGCGTGCTATTGCTCTGCTCACAATAGAATTCACTGTTGCCTCATGAAAGTGAGAAGTCTTTATAATCCTGGATATTAGGGATTAAATTAACAACCACCTGGTAGTTACACCACAGGGGACATGACTTGGATCAGGACTTTCTTATCTGTATGTCCTGGGACGTCACAACGACGAATATTGTTTCTCGTTCTGTGGTCAAGGAACACAAAGTCAGTGGCTGTCCATGGTGACAATTGCAATCTGATTCCTTCCAAAGTTATGTGATTTCATGCTTGTGGCTATTCCAGGGAAGACTTTGACCCCTTCATGATTTAGTCACTGATGTTCATGAGCCACTGTAACCTAAAGAAAGCATTAGCTGCCAAGCAGCTTTCAGGGCAGGAGCCCTTTGGGCTGGTCCTTGGATGACAAGCCTGGGGCCAGGCTCATTTGGGTAGGTAAGAGCAGTCAGAGCTCGCGCATCAGGGGCATAGCCTCTGAACACTGTGTCCCTGCCGTGTCCCAATCATCCATCAGAGGAGGGCTCTCTCACAGGTTCATCTGCAAACTGTAGCTGTCCAAGGCATCAGAGTATCGCCTGCAGGCTTCCATAGTATGTCCCATCCTATTATCAAATACGAGAGTTTTGGCTTGATTTTTTGTTTTATTTCTTAGCTACATCTCCTTCTTGATCTTGCTGTCAAAATTGTTTGGTTTAATAAGAGAGAAAAGGGATAGTTGGTATTCCCATCTGCCTACCCAAAGTCTAAGTTAGACTATCGGGATGTAAGATCGTGGACAGTCTTAACCATCTTCCCCCTGACAAAGAACACATTTTCAAGTTTGGTAAATCGACAATCCCTAACACCCAGTGTCGTGATTTCCTTTATCTTACTCTGTTTTGTAAATGGGCATCTGGATATCCTGTGGTCCAAATTTCCAGTGTCACGAAAACATGTATTGTGGACTTGATGAGTTATCGAGAAGAAAACATCACCCCAAATTATAGGATCCTCAGTCTTACAGAAATCTGCATGTCCTGTCACTTTCAGTGGCTACCAAGTCCATGTGAAGTTCCATACTGCCTCCTGCTTAGCCAGTGAGTTAAATGTTGCAAGAAAACACACAAAAGGTACAAGCCATATGTAAATATTAAAACCTAAAAAATAAAACCCCTGCCATTTACTATTTCTGTTTCTGAATCACCACACAGAATCGCATCTACTTACAGTGATAACTTCCCTTTAAAAATTCTATGATTTAAAATTAATATTTATAGTTTAAGAGATATAAACAATTCTTAAGGTGTTAGGCATTATCTCTTGTCATCTGCACCAGTGGATGGGCACAGAATCACAGCAAATCTAATCCAGAAACAATGGTATTGGACATTGGAATACGAATTTTGTACTTACAGCTGAATATGGGTATTTAGAAATCCGTAGCTACACCACACACACGCAGAACACAGCCAGCATTTACATAGTGCTTTAAAATTTGCAGAGCACCTTCCATATGTTTTCATTTGATCCTCACAGTGAGAATTTATAAAACCACAAAGGACTTTGTTTACAAGGGGGAAAATTGCTTGGTTTCTTTAATGTATCTTTCCCGGGTCTTGACTCTATCTACTTCCTGTTCTTGTTTTCTACTCCTTGAATGAGACACTTTGAAATTTGGCCGAGCCTCACCTCTCCAGCCTTCCTAAAGCACCAGCTTACGTGAACTGTGGATTCCCTAAATTTGAAGTCTTGCTGGTTCACGTCTTCCCTAAGCTGGAACCGTAATTAAATAGCTCTGGACCCTAAAGGTCTGATTTGCTTATAGATACTGTAGGAGAGGGATGGGGAGAGAGACGGGTAAATTTAGAAGCTGTATGAAGTTACATCCCAAATTTCCCAGTGTTATTGAAGTCTGATTAAATTGAAATGCTTGAGCAGGTAATGAGAGGAGATGCAGGAAACAGGAGCTGTAGCCAAAGAAAACCTTGGAAAAAATGTGGGTATTTCTTGATGCTAACATGTCACTTCTTGTGGTATATATAGAGATGAACAGAAGCAAATGTAGAATAATTTCCAGACTTTAAACTGTAAGCCCAGTATTCAAGGACTAGGGACTCTTGTATTCTTTACTGTTGACTTTTGATCAACTATTTACTTGCTGTCCTCATTAATAAAAGCATGGTCAGAAATGAAGCCAATCGACTGTCTTCTCAAAAAGAATGCAAGAGGGATATCTGTACATTCTATGGCTTTCACTAGAAAAAGAGAAAGTCAGAAAGCAACTAAAAACCCAGCGCTGCTAATGCTGCCCTAAAACCATCACAATTCTGCTAAATCAAAGCTCCCAGGTCTGCAAAGGAGACGCCGGTGAGACATGAGAACGAGAGTCCTCCAAAGGCATCATCTGAGGTCATGCCATGAGGGGATGCCCAAAAGCATTTACTCCTGGTTAATGCATTTTGATGGATTTTAGGTTTGTTTTACCCACATTTCCCAGTGTAGCCTTCCCCTCTCTCCTGCCCAAAGAACTTGGCCTAAAGTGACAGGACAGGGAAGCTGAGGCCCATCCAGCTCTTTCTGCTCCCTTGGAGGGCTGCTCCACAGTGTCCTGGATACCCACTCAAACTTACATTTGAACCTTCCAGCTACAAGGGCCTCACAGCCTCTGCCAGCAGCCTGCTCTTTTCTTAACAATTCTAATTGCATTGAGCCAGCATCCACCTCCACCCAACCCTCTCCATTTCCCCTCATTCTGCTGTCTGGAGCCACACAGAATGACTCACCCCTCTTACACTCAGATAGCCTTGGCTATTCGGCAACCCCTATAATGCCTTGTCCACCTTCTCTTCTTCAGGGTTAGCGGCCTGATTGCCCTCCACTGTTCTTCATCTGTCATGGTGCCTAGACCTCTCACCATCTTGTCCATGTTCCTCTAATCTCATTAGAGTGGGCTGGTCAGATCTCAGCGCCTGACTCCAGAGTTAGCCTGACCGGGGCAGAGTGCAGTGGGACTCCTCACTCCTATGGTCGGCACGTTAAGCTTCCATTACTCAAACTAAGACTGAGTTGCCTGTTGGTGACCTCTTTGTTCCCAGCTCATGCTTTCACCCCTGATAAATGCCATACAATAGTGCATTCAAAATTTCTTTATTAATATTTTAGCACAAACATTGATCCATAAAAGCAAGGCTAATGTTATTTGGAGCTTTACAAAGATAGAAATAGCATTGTACTAATGATGGGGGTCTCCCCCCCAATAAGCATTGCTTTGATTCAATCAAATGTTTATTAAGTGTTTACATTGTGGGTATGCATTTTAGGAAGAAAGGAAATTGATCCATTGACTTGAAATTCCTTGTTCTCTGTTCTAGGGGGCCTAGAAAAAGCTTCAGTCTTCCTGATAAGGGACATTATAACCCAGGGTAGTGCCCAGGGGAAAATGAGCAAAGAAGGTCCGGGCCATATCATTGATCTGGTAGTAGGCTCCCAGCGTCTGAAAGTACTCGAAATAGGACCAGAAGTCCGTAGTGGAGAAAGGCCAGTAGGGCAAGGCAGGCAACTCGGCAAAGGGGTCTAATAAAAAGAGAAAATAATGATGATAATAAACAACTATGCCTATATTTGATCCTTATAACAACCTAGGAGGTAGGGGCTATTATCATCCTTAGGCGAGAAAGGTGAAGCCCAGAAGGGCCAATGACTTGCCCACAGCCCCACAGGAAGTACTTATTGACGGCAGGATTCAAACTCGGCTTTTCTGCTTCCTGGTTCCAAACACTATGCACTATGTAGAGCTTTGCAGATTTTAAATGACTATATAATTGTTATTCTTCCTGAGTTCAAATCCAGCTTCACACACTTATTAGCTGTGCCACCCTGGGCAAGTCACTGAACCTGGTTTTCCTCAGTTTCTTCATCTGTAAAATGAGCTGGAGAAGGAAATGGCAAACCACTTCAGTATCTTTGCCAAGAAAACCCCAAATGGGATTACAAAGAATCAGACGTGAATGAACAAGAGACCTACGTATGTGGGACAAGAAAGGAATGATACAAAAGAAAATATAATTCTGAGCTTGTACGTGTTGTCCAAACACAAAGGGCCACAGGACACGAGAGAATAATAATAGTTGATAAATCTATGGCCCTCTAAGGTCTGCAAAGCCTTGTACATATCTCATTTCATCCTCATAAGACCCCTGGGATGCAGGAGCTGTTATTATCCCCATTGTACAGATAAGAAAACTGAGACTGAGCATAAGTGTTTTGCCTGGAGTCGCACAGTTGGTAAGTGTTTAAGGCAGGATCTGAATTCAGAACTTCCTGACTCCCAGTACAATACATTAATCTCCACCTAATTCCCCCTGGTGAGAGGCTGGTGTGAGCTGGAATACTTCAGGAAGGCTTTTTGAAGGCAGAGGCTCTCAAACCTTCAGGAATGGACAGAGCCTGGATGGGGGAGAGGAGGGGATGAGCCAAGGAACAGAGGCACACAGTGGGGACAAACAGATTGTGCCTGATGGCTGGGAGCCTCAGTAACTTCTGAAGGCCATGGGTTCATCTCTCTGGACTTGGCAGGAATCTCAGAGGTCATCATTCTACAGAGGAGGAAACTAAGGCTCTCGGAGGTATCTCACCAGGTCGGGTTTGGGCGGGCTTACCAACTGATGAGCAAATCAAAGCATTTCAGTGCCTACTGTGTACTAGGCCTGTGTTAGGCTAGTCTAGGGATACAGAATAAAATAAACTAGTCCCTGTTCTCATGGAGCAGAGAAAAAAAATGACCTTCCTGTCGTTCCTCCAAAATTAGCCTGGGTATCCAAAAGTGTAGGAGAGGATGCTGGATATTTGCACAGCCTTGGGACCTGGCTCTCTGGGGAAGGCAGTATGGTACAGAGGAAAGATGGCTAACTCTGGAGGCAGAGAAGCCGGGTTCAAATCCCACCTTGGACATTAGCTCTGTGTCCCTGAGTGAGCCTCTGCTGTCAAACAAGGGGGTTGACCCAGATGGTCTCTGAGGTCATAGTGGCCTTTTCAAAAAAGGCCACTGGACTCAGGGCATCCTGAGGCCACACAGGACAAAGTGAGGTTAAACAACATGAAATCTGATCACAGGAGAATAGCCAATCTTTGCTGCCTCTGAGGATGGAAAAAGGAACCAGGTGAACCCAGGAAGCTGCTTCTGGCAACAGAGAGGAGCCAGAACCAGTCGTCTAGAGAAAGACTTTCATAGAAACAAAAGGTAGATGTGACCAATGAGGTAGTGTGGACCAATGGCTGGAGCACGCCACCTGAAATTGTTAAGATCTGGGTTCGAGGAGCAGCTAGGTGGTACAGTGAATAGAGTGCCAGCCCTGTAGTCAGGAGGACCTGGGTTCAAAAACGGCCTCAGACACTTAACACTAAAACTAGCCGTGTGACCTTGGGCAAGTCACTTAACCCCAATTGCCCTCCAAAAAAAAACTTTTTAAAAAAAGATCTGGGTTCGAATCCTTTCTCAGACACTAATTGTATGATCTTGGACCAATCAGTCTCTTCACCTCTGTGTGCAAAGATTCCTCAAGCTCATTTGGCCACAGCAGGGGTTCCCAAGGAGAAGTTACTGGTTGCTTAGTCAATGGATTCATGCATAATCCCCTCATTTCATGTCACTGCTCACCTAAGGCTGTAATTCCCCATGAATGAACGCGGTAACTTAATACTAAGGAACAGCCCAAGTGGGATTGCCAAGTTCTTTAAAATTCAGAACATTCAGAAGAAACCAAGCTGGTTGTGTCTAAACTCCCCCGCTCTGCCGGACAGTCTCCAGGGAAGGAAGTTAGACAAAGCAAAGCCAGAGCCATTGGGCCCCGCTGTCTGGGACAGGAAGCAGAAGCTGCTGACCTTTCATTTCAGAGAAGCCCCTGGGGTTTGGCATTCGGCAAAGCAAAGGATTCTTAAAGAAGAAAATCTTTATTCCTGAACGGAGCTGTGCTGTATTAGCAGCACGGTATTGGGAAGAGGGCCACTCGGCCAGGAAACCAGCTGCTGGACGTTCTGTGTCCCCAGGTGACCACAGCTGATTTATTTACAGGCTCCCTCCTGTGCTGTTGGGCAACACCCTTAAGGAGGGAGCTGGGGTAGCTACGGTGGTCCCAAATGCAATCATGGGAAATCAGCCCTCGTTGGGGGTTAGTCCATGTGGGTCAATGCACCTCCAACCCAACTTCCTATAGGCTTTCTAGGATCTAGTGCTGAGACCATCTGCTTTCACCCCCTCATTGGACGGATGGATCAGCTCCACCAAGGCCAGGGAGGGGAAGTGATTGCCCGTGGTCCCAAAGGGACCATGCAGTAACACAGCTGGAATTCTGACCACCAGTCCCAATTTGCCACTTACAATCCCCCCTTCCTTTAAGACCCAGCTCAAACTCCCACTGGTCCATGAAGCCTTTCCTGCTGCCCTCAGCCCCTAGAGCCCCCCTCCCAGAATGACCTTGTACTTCCCGTGCATATATTTTGTGCATCCTTATTACTGCCTGGAACGTCAGCTCTTGGAGGCCAGAGATAGATTCACTTTGGTTTTTGTACCCCTGGTATCTAGACCTGGGCTTGACACATTATAATATGTAATCAATCTTTGTTGTTGTGGAGTTGTGTCCAATGCCATGTGCCCCCATCTGGGGTTTTCTTGGCAGAGATACTGGAAGGGTCTGCCATTTCCTTCTCCAGCCCATTGTACATGTGGGGAAACTGAGGCAAACAGGGTGAAGTGACTTGCCCAGGGTCACACAGCTTGTAAGTGTCTGAGGCCAGATTTGAACTCAGGTCCCCTTAACTCTAGGCTAGCACTCTGTGTACTGTGCCACCTAGCTGCCTCATAGATAGTTTAATCCAGTTCTGCAACATTTGGATTTGGTCAAAGGGCTGCACTTGAGGACCTAGAGGGCCATGTGTGACCTCGAAGATTCAGGTCCCCCACCCCTGAAATCAGCTGGCTACACATAGTCCTTCTTTGGCTTCATTCTTGCCCCCAAAATGTGCCCAACCCTGTGCCTAAATCCCACCACTAATGCTTTGTGTCTTTGCTTTTTGCATTCCCCTCTCTGGCCCCTCTTTTAAAATATAAATTCTTCTGGAAGGAAGAGTCAGCCAAGTCCCTAACACTGAAATCATTCATTGAGAGTTAGAAGGGACCTCTCCTAGTCTACCCCCTTACTCTACATATGGGGAAACTGAGTCCCAAGGCATAAAGTAACTTGCCTGAAATCATATACAGTCATTGCCAAGAGTGGGATTTGAACCCAGGTCCTCTGGCCTGTCTAGCACTCTTTCTGCTGGATCATGATATGACTCCTAAGACCGAGAAATGAGGCTGTGACGAAAACTCACATTTCTCTGGCCGGGGAAGTTTCCCACAAACCCACTGAGTCCAGTGAGGAAGGTAGTGCAGATATTTTCATCCCCCTTTCACAGATGAGCTAAGTGTGTCCCAAATACCTTGAGGGACTTGCCTGTGCATGGGGACACAGTAAGTCTCAGAGCTGGCTTCCAACCTACATCTCCTGACTTCAGGTTACACAGCCACACGGCTTCTAGCATGCTGCCAGCTGTACAAGGACATCGACTGGGAATAAGGAACCAAGGACTCAGACCTAGATCTGGAAGGGGCTTCAGAGGCCACTGAGTCTCACCCCCTTCTTTGACAGATGGAGAAACTGAGGCCTGGGCAATTGAAATGCCTTGCCCAGAGGACCAGGCAGGATTTGCACGTGGCTCCTCTGGCTCCAAAGCTGGTGTTTCTTCCACAGTGCCCTGGAGCTGGAGGGGAGCCAGCTTTGCCCCTCCTCCTCCAGGGTCTGGGGCCTTCACACATACCATCCTTCCTATTTGCAGAATCACCCGGAGATGCCTGCTTTCCCAGCCTGAAGTCATGGGGAGTTTGTGCTGCCTGCAGACCATCCTGGTATGGCAGAGACTATAGACTGATGATGTGCACAGCACTAAATGGTATTTATGGCCGTTATTTCCATCTGTGGCAGATGAAAATAATCCTCCCTCCCCCCCCCCCCACAGTCCCTCTCCATCATCCTGACCCATTTTCTATTCTGTCATTTAAAAAACATACATGCAAAGAGATGTAAGAAAAGAGAACCATGACATTACCTGCATCCTCCTGGACTGGCTTGGCTCCTACAAAGAAAGAAGAAACGCATCACTTGGGGAGTGGGGGCAAGAACATGCCTGACAGCTCTATCCGAGTCGGCTTCTGGAGCCATCACAAAGAATCCTTCATGTGCAAAAGCCAAGGATGTTGGGAGCCCAGAAATGGCAGTTAACATAGACGAGTAAGCCAGAAAGAGAGGGTGAGTCTGCCACAGCAGCCTTACATGGAAGCAAGGCAGCTGCAGGTGGCATGGACATGATATTGTTAAGGCTTCTCAAAGTAATTCATGCACGTTCTTTCATTTGAGTGGAAAAAACACCCAGGCTGGAGTCAGACGACCTACCTCTGTGACCTTGGGAAGGCTACCAAGGGGTCCACCAGCCTCCCTGGGACTCAGTTTCCTCACCTGTAAATCTAAAACGATCTTTATATACTATTTTTCAGTGTCAGCTTCTGTGGGCAGTAGCTGCTTCCTTGTCTCTTTATCTCAGCTTAGCCAGTCACTGGCTCACAGTGGGCACCTTGATGGCCTCTAGGGTCCCTCCCAGACAGCCCTGAGGTAGATGCTATTACTGTCCTGGCTTTGCAAAAGATGAAACTGCACAGCTCGCCCAGGCTCACAAAACTCTTGAGAGGCTGATCTCAGATTGGAGCTGGGGTCTCCCTGACTCTAAGCCCAGAGCTCCACTCACTATATCACTGAGCACCCCATACGTTAGCCAACTCACCTACGAAAGCTCCCATCAGCAGACAGAGGACCAGCTGGCTGACAAGGCTGAATTTCATCTTCCCTGGAAATCTCAAATGTCAGCTGTCCAACAGACGAGAAAGAAATGAGTCATTACTCGCCACACATTTCTTTAAAACAAATTGAAAATCTTTTATTGATGCTTTTTACATTTCCACCCTGTCCCTCATGACGCCGGATCCCCTCAAACAATCACACTACAGAACCCTCCCTTACAAACAAACCAGCAGATGAACCATGAGAATACATTTCTGGCAGCGCAGTATGCCAAGGCGACGGCCGCTAAAAACTTACATCTCTTTATGAAAACAATCTCTCACTATTTCCATAGTGAAGGTAATTTGGATAGAATTACTAAAATATGCTTCCCTCCCTCCTCCCCTTTTCTGTCCATACATTTCTCTTTGAGAGGTTAAGCCTCAGTCCTCAAGCCTGTGAGTTTGAGTCTGGAAATCCAAGAAATCGTACCTTTGTTTTTCCCCCTGAGGTCGGTTCCAATTTTTATCTCAGAAGTTACCCCTCGGCTGATTCAGCAGTCCAGCTTTAATGGGCTTTTGTTGATGGTATAAAGAGGTAGCTCTTTCTCCAAAGGCAAGGGGCTAAGAAAAGGAGACGTCACCTCT
Organism: Petaurus breviceps papuanus; assembly: GCF_028583685.1. Classification (NCBI taxonomy): domain Eukaryota; kingdom Metazoa; phylum Chordata; class Mammalia; order Diprotodontia; family Petauridae; genus Petaurus; species Petaurus breviceps. The sequence goes on from NW_027186383.1 coordinate 7,719,155, forward strand.
GCAAGCACCAATCAGAAGTTTTCCTTCTCCCAAGAACTGGACTGTAGTTCATCATAGGATCACTTGTGTTTGGAAAAAAAAATACAGAGATCAGCCCTGAGGGATCACGATTGTGAATCCAAAGGACACGAAGAAGGAGATTCTTTTTTTTTTTTTTTTGCCTTTTGGAGGGCAATCGGGGTTAAGTGACTTGCCCAAGGTTACACAGCTAGCTTTGTGTGTGTGTGTGTGTGTGTGTGTGTTAAGTGTCTGAGGCCGAACCGAACTCACTGTGACAACTTGTTGCCCTGAGGAAGGAGATTCTTGAAAGGAATTCCCTTGGGCTTTTTCACTTTTTCTGTGTCATAAACTCCTTCTGGCATAACCCTGTCTCAGAATTAAGTTTAAGTGCAATAATAAAGGGAACCAACTATATTGAAATATAGCTATCACAATTATTTTACTGTTTATGGACCCCAGGTTAAGAATGCTTGCTTAATTGGGGCAGCTAGGTGGCATAGTGAATGAGAGCACCAGCCCTGGAGTCAAGAGTCCGGAGGGCCCAAGTTCAAATTTGGTCTCAGGCACTTACTAGCTGTATGGCCTTGGGCAAATCACTTAACCCTGCCTTAAAAAACAAACCAAAAAACCCTTGCTTAAAGCTTCTCAGACTGAACCCAATGTTGGCAAATTAAAATCTAATTTAATTGATTTTATTAAATTAAAATCTAATTGTATTATCATTTGGTAGTTGGAAGGGACTTTAGAGAAGCAAGCATGCATCCCTTCCCATAACATTCCTGACAAATTCCTAGCCAGGGAGCTGGGCAGGTGATACTTGGTATCCCTGACTACTAAGTACTAGGCATTGAACTAAAATATAAAGGTAAGTTCTAGTGACTCACAGTCCTTTATCCCAACATATGTTAAATGGGCCAAATGAAGTAAAAGCAACAGAATGGCAGCCTGTGGGAGTTGGATGTGCCACAGCAGCCCATCCATGGAAGGGGTCTAACCTTTCCTCTTCTGGAGAGCTGCCTCAGTTGTTGTGATGGTGTTAGGGGAGAAACATCTCCTCTTTGAGTTCTTGTGGGAGGTTAGCGCTGCTGAAATAAAACTACCAGCACACAGAAACTGTGGAGGTGAGAACAGTAGGCTTTATTATGCATAAGCACAGGTGGGGAGAGGTGTAGAAAAATAACCCCTGAATCAAGATTAGGATTCAAAGAAGGCTTCTTGAGACAAATTTAGGTCAGAGCTACAGAGGAATAATTCCTTTAAATACTGCAATTTCATACATTCTTTTAGGCTATGAAAGCTAAAAAAAAAAAAAAGACATTCACAATGCCATGCTTCCTTCAAAGTCATAAAAGTTGAACAAATTGGGGTGGCCAGGTAGCACAGCAAAAAAGAGCACTGGCTCCAGTGTCAGGATGACCTGGAGATTGAATCCCGGGCTCAGACACTCAGCACCACACCCAGAAACACCTGGCCGTGTAACCTTGAGCAAGTTGCTTAACCCCGATTGCTTAAAAAAAAAAAAAGTTGAACAAATTTAGTTAAGCAGAATCAGAATCTCATACATCCCCTAAGGAAACAAATCCAAACAGATTCTATAGGTAAAGGAAGCCAAGTTACAGATTAAACTACATTTAGGGAGTTCACAATGGGCTGATTGAGAGGGGAGATTTTCACGTGACCAAGATAACCAAGCACTTAAGGACCATTGGGACCCTTCTTCCGGCTTCTTGTCTGAGGGATGTTTGAGGCCTTAAGTAAGTTTTCATATTCCATAGGACACATTTCAGTCAGTTCAATGACCTCCTGACTTCATTATATAAGTAAACTAAGTCAGGTCACAGATGAGAAGGGGCCTCCCAAATCAGGAAATGCAAGGAGAAATGTTGAT
>NW_027186383.1:7721052-7764349 GCF_028583685.1 Petaurus breviceps papuanus
GCACATTCCTTCCTCACCCTGACTTCCTGGTGACCTTTAAGAATCTTGACCATCCCCCCTGACCCCTATAGAATTGGCGCCAAGCCACCATCTCTAAAGCTCATACTTGTCTGTCACCCAATCCCTGACCTTTGTGTTTCCCGCTCTCCCCAAGAACTGTATAAAAGAACGCGCCCGAGAAGACACTCGGGGTCCTCCATCTTAAGTGTATGGTTGGACCCGGGTTCGAACTCGTGAATAAATGTTTGTCTTCTTTGTCAGTCTTGTAGTCTCTGTTTTTTCCCCTGGTACCATGTTTCATACCATGTTTCATACCACGTTTCAACAGATTAAACTACATTTAGAAGGATTCACAATTGGACAAATGACCCTGACTCCCCTCCCCAAATAATAAAAATTAATAAATGGAACTAAAAGATGAAAATGGATTATCACAATGGCCATGAGCCTGTGACTCCTCTCCTTCCCACAGGCTCCCTAAATGGAAAGACCAAAGCCAGAAAGCCAAGACTTTGCCTCTGCCTTTTAGAAAGACCAAGTCACAGATCTAAATGGTCTGCTCCATACTGGGAATACCAGATCTTTGCTAGTGTAATGCCAAGCAGAGGCAACTTCCAAGGTTCAGAATACCAGCATAGTAACTCTCTATTTTATTCAGTGACAAATTAAAGCAAAACATTCACGGAATAGAGAAAATTAAAAAACAGCATTCACCAAGGGTAATTCAATAAACTCCAAGTACTACTCCACCCCTGGAAAGCACATTCATTTAGTCAATCACAAAGTCTCTCTTCTCAAAGGGAGATTAGTTTCCAATCATAAACAAAGTACATTCATTTGGTCAGTCACAGAGCACAAAAGGTCAAAAGTTTCCCACCCCTGGATCACAACTGAATTACAATTATCATCAGTTAACTCCAAGCACCTTCTCAAAAGGGGCAGTGGAGAGCACAAAGGCCATCTACCCCTGAGCTACAGCAAGATTAAGACATCATCACAAATTTCAATACCCAAGGAGAGGTCTTTTCTTCATCTTGAACTGAGGCAAGTTCTCAGCAATCCCAGTTCCTTGGGAGACAAAGCTTAACAAAGCCACAAGATACCTTGCCAGTGTCCTCATCAATTCACTCTCTGCCTGCAGAACAGTCTGAGGACCCCAGAAAATATCAGCAAGACCCTCCTCCAGGATTTCTGTAAACATACAACAAGAAAATCCTTCTTCAGGGCTTCTGAACCAACAGAAAGGTTCCAGAACCTCTGCAACAACAGCACTGTCCTTCACCAGCGGACAAATCTGGCAAAACAATATCAAAACAGACAGACAAAGAACCAGCATAACAGCTATGTCTCCTCAGCCCTTGGCAGCTCCGGGTGGCAGCTCTCAGAAGTCCTGGGCAGCTCCAACTGGCCTCTCTCTATCAGCAATCCTCTCTCTCTATCTCTGCCTCCATGATGCTGCTTCCGAAAGTTCTTCTGCCTCTCTCTGCTTAGGCCTCTCTCTAAATCCACAGCATGAGCCCCTCTCAGTTCTTGTCAACAAATCCATCCCAGAAGTGGTATTCACAAGCTCTGGGTTTCAACACTCAACCCAAAAACCAAGCCAATTCTGGGGAATCTTTAAATTCCATTACTATTACAACTAGTCATGTAATTCACCTCCCAATTGTCAACCTGAAAGTTTGGTTAAAAGAGGCAAACAGGCTAGGTGACCTACAAATTCATATTGTTTTATTCCCTTAAAGCTAGCAGATACATGATCATGGAGCCAGAAGAAATATTCTGACTGACTGAGGTAAGAATGACAAGCCTTTTTACATGTTTTAGGTCAATCCCAACTCAGGATGTCTGTGTCCCTCAGATTTATGGTCTTTGTATGTGTTTAACCATACCATGAGAAAGGAAGTTTCCTAGTTGCATAAGTTGTAAATACAATATGACAAGACAACTGACAAAGTGTCAATTGGAAATTATGATACTAGTGATGAGGGATAGCTCCCTCTAGGTTCAGCAGGAACTCTGATCTTATCTAAGACTGGAAAACCTGCAATAGCATCTGGAAAGAATTCAAGGTCTCAGGCTTACTTGGAGTGAGAGTTGTAGAAGTTTATTGTTATGCTTCTCAGGGCAAAAGTCCTTTAGGGGACCTTCGAGTGAGAGGGGTACAGGCTTTTACTTTTAAAGGGTAGGGCTGCCATTGTCAGGACTGACCAGATGGAGGGAAGGGACTTCAGTGCATAGATAAAGGTTAGAGCTGACTGAGAGGAACTTGTGACTTTAGTGCATAGATAGTTTAGATGAGATTTGGGCCAGACCGAAGGAGACATGAAGAGATTAAATAAGAACAAAGGAGTCACAAGGTATTGTCTAGGCCGAGTGCTGATAGGGGGAAGGCGCAGAGTTTGAGGCTGGGAAAGGGATTTTACAGATTACCATTTTACAATACAAATTGCAGTTACAATTGTACAAACTGGTTTTACAAATTAATTTAGACCCCAGGTGCCCCATCACTAGGATATCTGTGTTTCACTTGTATAGTATATGTCCATGGGATACCAAGATAAGAGAAGTCCCGTTGGGAGGGGAGGTGTTTCAGGAACCCCAATAGCCAGAGTCCCTGGAAAGCAGTCTGGAATGAATTCACGAACCCAAGCAATCTTTAAGTCATGATGGTAAAAGTTTATCATTACGCTTTACAGCCACCTAGATTCTTAGAGAACCTGCAACCTTAAAGGGGTTGAGTTAATTTTATAGGATAATCCTTAGTAGAACCTGTGCCAATTATGCTAACTAGGTGAGTCAGGGCGGGATTAGGGAGGAGTTAAGGAGTGGTCATTTGCACTTTTAATATCTACTGCACAGGTATATTGCCCAGAATTCACTGGGAAATAGCCCAGGGGGGGGGGGGGGGGGGGGGGGGCTGCCTGGAGGTGTGGTTTTAGGCTTGAAAAGTCACTAAGTCAGCTAAGTCGGGGCTGAACAAGCTGCCACCCATCACTGGCGTGTTTGACAAGATGGATGTTGGGAGTTTAGTGTGTCCCAAGCTAGCTCGAGATTCAGGATGTGTATAATGAGCTAGGGAGTATACATATGACTGAGTCTAGAACATACATCATAGGTATGACCCAGAACACAGCTGCTTCAACCAGGACACAGTATTCAAACTACTAAATTCTATAAGTACAGCTGGCCACTGTATCAGGAAGAGAGAGAAGTCTTTTCCTAGGGCATGCTGCCCTTGAGCTAGAGAGAAACTGCCTGAGACAGTGTTTTGCGGTTAGGGAGATATGTGATTTTACAAACTGGGGTTCAAGCACAGGAACCCAAGCACCCCATCAGTCCCACTATTCAAGGCAATATCTAGTCCCAGGCATCCTGTCCTTCAGTGGTTACAAACAGGAAGAATGCTCCTGGTCAGCCTCATCTGGTCTATGTCTGGTTGATTAGTTCAGGCTTTGGCCCTTATTGGGGTTCACATGATCTGAAATGGTCATCACAATATAAAGAGTTGACTATGAGCAGCAGCACCAGGAAGGTCAAGGCCATGATGAAGAAAGCAATGCCATTTCATGCCAGGTCACTGATCCTCTTGTGGGTCAAGGTCATCAGGAATGCAATGGGAATTTTTGATTTTCCTTTTATTATTCGAGACTCAGAGACATTCCTCCTTGGTTAACTAAAAGTCCATCTTTGTATTAACTTCCCCTGACCAAGTCCTGTGCCAAGGGCTGTGAAAGGAGCCCTGCATATTCCTCTGATAAGAAGAAACTCTTCTGTTCCTGACTCCTCAGTGACATGTAAATCCTTTTCCTCAATCAGCTCATCAGCAATCCTCGAAATGCAGTTTTATTTAATCAGTCACTTGACTTAATTTACCTATAAAGTTTGTTTGATGCAGCTTGTTTCCTTAGGGTATAAATCTGTCAATTTTAGGGCATTGCAGGAAGTGTGGGATTATGGATCTGTCTTCTCATTAACCTTCTTGGCCTAAGAGATCATGTGGTACAAGATCACCACGTGTAAATGAGTGCCTTCTCTGTCTCTCTGACCTCATCTGCCTAGAAGAGGGCTTGCATCTCTAATAGGAATTCCAGTTTTCTAGGAGGCCTGAACCTATCCTTGAGCATAATATGAAAACCTAAGATTTCTACCTCCATGTTTCTATGTTGTGGTGAATATATATTTGACAGAGGTTACTCGGCACATGAACTCCCTACCAGTAATAAGGTGGCTAAGAGGCTATTACCCTTCAGGTAGCTTGTCCCAATGCAAGAGGACAATCTCCCAACTGGTGACCTTGGATGCCAAAATTCCAATCCAAGAAGTGACCGTTGGTGGGTTTTCTTCAGACTCTGATGCATTTTCCCACCTATCTCTTATTGTTGAATGGCCACAGCAGCTTGCTCTATGGGCTCCCACGGACATGGGGGATGTCTCAGCTAAGTGGCCATCATGGTCTGAGGCATCACTGGAAACAAGGTCAGCTGGAGCTCTGAGCTGCCCATGCCCATCCTGAGATCATTCGGGACCAGGTAGTCTATATGACACCCAGAAAATGCAGGAAAGGAATGACTTCGGTCGTTTTGGTTTTCATATTGGAGTGAAATGGAACTTTCAAAGGAAGATCTGATGGTTCCTGCTGGGAGATCTACCTGGCCCTAGCAGGGGAAGAATGTTCCATGAGAACAGGAGCAGATTCAGCCCTCATGAGTCTCTCACTGTAATGGGAATGTAAATTTTAAAGATCTTCCCTGCCCCTAGGCTAAAGTGCACCTGGAGCCTGGGGTGGGAGGCTTGTTTTTCAGTAGATACTTCTTGATTGGCCAGTGGGTCCAAAAGGTTGTTACATTCTCTGAGCCAGGAGAAGGCTATATAAGCTCTGATGTGTGGCTTTGTTTTGGGGGCTCACTTTGAGAAGTGTTCTGTGATTTGATATGGATTCTGGGAAGCCGTTGTCCGGAGCTCCCCTGGCTTTGAAAAACCCAGATGTTGATTTGGTATGGATGTAATGGCTGGACAGTTTGGAAAGCTGTCTACTTGATCTGTTTCTGTCTTGATAATTCTGCCTGTATACTTTGAAGTTCGGGGTGCTGACCTTTTTCCCCTGAACAAGGTAAACGATATATGTCTGACCGATTAAAGTAAGCTTGTTAACCCATTTTGAGTTGCTTTCCTTTAACAAAGCAGATCTAAGAACCTGTGGTGGCGGCAAACCCTGAGGACGCTTGGGGTGCTTGCTGCTACACTCACCCTCTTTCAGGTGTAGAGCAGGGTCCTCTAATCTGCAGGGATGTCAAACGGTCCCTGGGCTGCACGCCTCCACACCAATGCTTAGCACACAGTGAAATCAGAACTCCTGCACCAAAAGCTTCAAAGAAAAATACAAGCTGGTTACAGGCCACAGAGGATTTTGAAAATCAAATAAGAGATTTTCAAATCAAAGCAAATAAGAGGAAAAACTGGGAAGAGAAATGAGAACGATGCAATAAAATTATGAAATGAGAGTCAACAGCCTGACTGAGGAAAATCATACCTTAAAAAATAGACTAACTTAAATGGCAAAAGAGGCTCAAAAAGGCAATGAGGAGAAGAATGCCTTAAAAAGATGAATTTGCTAGATGGAAAAAAGAATCTCAAAAGCTCAATGAGGAGAATCATTCCTTCAGAATTAGTGACTTTATGAGAAATCAAGATACTATTAAACAGATCTAAACAAATGAAAAAATAGAGGGCAATGTGAAATATCTCATTGGAAAAACCACTGATCTGGAAGATAGATGTAGGAGAGATCATTTAAAAATTATTGGACTACCTGAAAGTCACGATCAAAAAAAGAACCTAGAAATCATCCTCCAAGAAATTTCCAAGGAAAACTGCCCTGATGTTTTAGTACCAGAGGGCAAAATAGAGGTTGAAAGAATCCACCCATCACCCCCTGAAAAAGATCCCCAAAAGAAAACTCCTCAGAATGTTATAGCCAGGTTCCAGAATTCCCAGATTAAGGAGAGAATATTACAAGTAGCCAGAAAGAAACAATTTGAATGTTGGGGAAACACACTCAGGATAACCCAGGATCTGGCAGCTTCTACACTGAGGGATCGAAGGGCTTGGAATGTGATATTCCGGAGGTCAAGGGAGCTGGGATTAAAACCAAGGGGAAAAGACAGAGTGGGGGCGCAGACTGCACGTGTGCGCACGTCTGCAGTCCATGGCTACAGGCACAATACACGCGCATGACTCCTGTGTGGGCACGCCTCCCTGGGTACCCATGCACCTGACCCACGTAAACAGGCCCTGGACGGGGCAGAGCAAGGGCGCGGTCAAGGCCAAAGTGACATGTTCCAGAGGGGATGCCAGGCTCGCCCCGCCCCCGGGCAAAGGCGCAGAGACTCAGGCTTGGAGGAGGCGGGTCCAGAGCCGCGCCTGCGCAGGGCGCGCCCGGCCCCTTTCCCGGTTCGGCCTACATTTCCCAGAATGCAGTGGGAATGATGCTTCCGGGGCTCCGAGGGCTGGGGCCTCACAGTCGGCCAGGTGAGCGCTGGGCTGCTGGCGGCGCGGGTCCGAGGCGGGGAGGGAGGTGGGAGGGAGTGCGCTGGCGCCGCCCCCACCCAAACTCGCCCGCGCTAGGCAGTGTGTGCGCGCGTGTGCGCGTCTGAGGAGTTCTTCTGCTGTGCTGGAGGGCCCCGACCTCTCGCAGCCTCCTGGTCTCTCCCCAAGCCCTGGAAGCCCTCCTTCCTCCTCTGGCCTAGACACTCCTTCCCCTCCTGTGTCTCCACTGGCGTGGGCCCGTGCTCCTGGGAGAGGCCCGTGTCTACACCCGCGGCTTCTTGTACCCGCTCTCGGAGCTGGAGCGGACTGAGCGCCTCAAGGTGAGGGGTGGGGGGGAGGACCCCCTGGTGCGGGCCTCAGGGCGTGCGTGGGAATCCTTCCTGCTGCGCTCCCCAGCGTCCTTAGGGGTGTCACCTGCTGAGGGGCTCGACCCTTCCAGGATCCGCCGGAGCGTGGTTTGGGGTGGCGTTCAATGCCCTTTCCAGGCTGGCCCTGCCAGACCTCTGGGAGCATCCTGACCCCTTCCTCCCCATCCCAGCTCCCGCGGGTCCGGCCCCCAGCCTCCCCGCCCTGCATGGGAAGCCCCAGTGCCCCACGCAGTGTCCGGCCGCAGCTCCGGGAGCGAGGGTCCGGGTGGGGCTGGGAGGGGGCGCCCCCCAGGGTGACGCCCCCAGGGCATCAAGTTGGTGAGGAGGAAGGTGGGCCCCTTCTCGGGAGTGATAGCGCCCCTCCGGGATGAGCTGCGGGGCGGGGCTGAGCACCTGGAGTTCTGATTCAGTGTGTTAATTTCTAAGACGATCCGGGTCAGTTCCGGGTCCGAGTGCGCAGGTCACGGATGAGGCCCTTGGTGACTGGGATGGACCACTGGGTGTCATCTCGGTGCCCGGGTGCGCCCTCCTGCGGTGGGGGGCGCGCGCAGAGCAGCCCCTCCCAGTGCGGCGGGCGGACCTCGGTGATGCTGCCCCCCCAGCCTCCCGGAGCCGGCCCTACTTTGTCTCCCGGGAAGGTCACTAGGCTTTTCTTGACTCTTTCATGAGTGAGTGAAGCTCGTTGCCACGCGGGGCTCGGGTGGAGCAGCAGGGCTGTGAGGTCGGGCCCCCTGCACTGGCCTCTGCCCCTTCCCCCCTTCCACCCCCGTCAGCGTCTGTGTGTGGGCCATACGCTTGTACTACTGTGCTAGAGGACCGCTTACGCTGCAACACACACCCCAAATGAAAACTTAATAGATGAAATAAGAATTTATTTTTAAATTTTTATTAATAGTACAAAAACTTATTTGCAGTCAGTATAGTAAGATTTTCTTGAGAGTAAGATGATTGGATCGTGCTTCATTATATTTATTTTTTTATTAAGATTTTTTTAATGAAGAGAAATCAGTTTTCCTTTCCACTCACCTCCCATTCTATTGGAAAACAAAACAAACTCCCTCATTGGCCAGGCTCAAAAATGCATCCTTCATTCTGCCCCCTTACCACCCGGCATGGCTCTTGGGGGTCCTTGGCACTTGCAGACAGGCACAGTTCTTAACAGCTCCAAGCTGGCTTTGCAGAGTTGGTGCTGTTATAGAAAGGGTTTTCCTGCTTCTGCTAAATTCATTCTTCATCTATAAAAGTCTTCATATTGCTTTTGTAATATTAATGTTTTGGTGAAAGTCGTTCTGTTGGTTTAGCTCACTGCCCAATTCGCGGGCTGGCATCTATTCATGCGATGTCTCTTTGAAATCATTGCATTTCTCATTTATTATAGCAATGATACTCCCTCACACACATGTACCACAACGGGTTCAGCTATTCCTCAGGTGATGGTGCCTTTTAGTTTCCGAGTTAGTTTGTTTTTTGCCACCACAAAAAGAAGTGTTATCAGTAATTTTGTGCCTATGTGACTTTTTCATCTTTCACTAATCTCTTTGGGGTGGAGTCCTCACAGTGGCACAGCAACGTTAAAGGGTCACTTTTTAGTAACTCTCTGTATAATTCTCAATTGCTTTCCACGATGTTTGTATTCATCTCAAAAGTCCACCAACAGTTGTCCAGCCCCTCCAACATTTGTCATGTCCCTTTCTTCATTGACATTGTCTTCATGACAATATGATGAGATGGAGATGCCCCATTTTCTGGCCCACCCTCCTCTGTCAAGTGACTTAATAAAATTCTTTCTAAAAAGGTTTTGGGGTTTGTTTTCAAATGGAATATGCAATCAGAATTATCCATTTTATCTTCTGTGATTCTATTCCTTGTTTGGTTTTGAACTTTTCTTCTATCCACAGAGCTGATGATATTTTCCACCTTTCTCTAACTTCTTTACTATATAACCTTTCCTATCTAAGTCACATATGCATTTCTTCTTGGTATACAAAGTAAGGTGTCCCATCTAAATCCAATTTCTGCCATACTACTATCTGATTTTCCCAGCAGTTTTGTCAAATAGTGAGTCTTATGTTAGTAGCTGGGGTCTTTGTGTTTGTCAAAAAGTACACATTGTGTTACCTCATCTATTCCACTAATTTTTAAACAGTGCACATTGTTTTGAGAATTACTGCTTTGTAAGATAGTTTGACATCTGGTCCTGCTAAGCTTCCTTCTTTCCCACATTTTCATTATTTCCTTATGTTTCTTGACCTTTTTGACCACAATATAACTTTTCTTATTTTTTTCTACTTCTATAAAGTAATTCTTTAATAGTTTGGTTAGTATGACATTGAGTAAGTGAATTGATTTAGGTAGTTTTATCATATTGACTCATCAGACCCATGAGCAATTACAATTCCAGTTATTTAGGTCTGTATTTCTATAAGCAGTAGTTTGTAGTTACATTTATATAATTCTTGTGTGTACTTTGTAGGTAGATTCTCAAGTATTTTATACATTCTGTAGTAATTTTAAATGGAATTTCTCTTCCTACTGGGTTTTATTTATACTGTATAGAAATTCTAATCATTTGTATAGATTTCTTTTATATCCTGCAATTTTGCTGAAGTTATTTTTTCAATTATTTTTTAGTTGACTCTCTAGGGTTCTCTAAGTATGCCATCATATCATCTGCAAAAAGTGATCATTTTGTTTCTTCTTTCCCTCACTTTCTTTCTCTTGCCTTGTTGCTCTAGGCCGCATTCCTTGTGCTAGGTCAGATAGAAGTGGTAGCATTGGACATCCTTGTTTCGCAAACCCTGATTTTATTGGAGAGGATCCTAGGTGGTCACCAGCCTATAGCACCAGAGACATGGTTCTCAGATGCTCGAGCCCCAGAGTGAAGGGACCGGTTGAAGTGATCTTGCTTTTGAGTTCCCAGGTCCCAGCGTGGCTAGAAGGTGAAGATGGTAGATGATGTCTCCCAGGAAAATGTCTCCAGCCCAGTAGAAGGTTCCTGTCCTGAAACCTTTAATCAGAGTTCCAGGACAGCACCTGAGGTGAAAAGGCAGCCCCTGGAACTGCTTGTTGGTGGTAGAACAACTGGCAGTCATCCTGACTGGCCAGAGAGGACTGGATGGGTAATCACATGGCCTTGTACTCAATGCTTGAGAAGAGGTGAGAATTCCAGAAGTGTTGGGGGAGTAGAATCTTGTCTGGGGTGGTGGGGGTGGGGAGAGGTGGGAAAGCCGCTATCTTGGGAAGGGACAGTTACAGCTGCCTGCTCCAACTTTTATTTCTTCTCCTGGCTTTGCTCCCCTTTAGGATAGATCGTTATCTTCTTCAGATACTTTAGCATTTTCTGACCTCTGAGCTAGTCTATTAATTTAACAAGGATTTATTAAGTGCCTACTCTGTGCTATGCCTGAAGGAAAGGACTGACAGAGTGAAGGCTTAGTTGAAGGTAGAATGAACTTAGGAGACATTTAGTCCAAAAAATGTTATCATGATTTTGTTTAGCAGTGGATGGCAGCTCAGGTCCATAGAGGGCTGATCTAGACTGTGGGAGTGACAGTGAAGACGAGCTTGGGTGAAGAAGTCTAGGGTGCTCATGGGGGTTTGTGTAGGCACTTGGGTTAGAGTTGGTCTCCCCATGACTACTTTCTCCTGGTCCAGCTCAAGGCCCTGATCTTCACCAAGACAGCAGCATGGAGGATGAAGAGGGAGTGACTTTTGGGTTCCTCACAGCCAGGTTTCAGGTGAATTCAAGTTTTCTTTCTCTTTCTCCTGGGTCACATTGCATGCCACATCAGTTCTCAGTGTATCAATACATGTCTTCCTTTTGTCGGTGGCACCCTTTCCTTCCAGTCTTCTTTAGGGATCTGAGCCTTGAAGTCTTCCCTTGAAGCCTCTGGCAGTTCTGAGAGATGACACTGATGTATGGATCATGACAATTAGAATATTTCCATAATTGATACTGGCAGATTCTAAAATCAAGGTCTATGCTTTTTTTTTTTTTGAAAATTCAATTTTATTTTATTTTTGGTTCCAAATTCTCTCCCTCTCCTCTCCCCCTCCCATTGAGAAGGCAAGAAAAATAAAACCTATTACAAATTTGTATAGTATGCAAAACAAATTTTTGCATTAACTGTGGTGTTTGTTTTTTTAAAGTGAACTAAATATGCTTGCATTTGTACTCTGAGCCCATCACTTCTCCATCTGGAGGTGGAGAGCCTTTTTCATCCTAAATCTTTTGGAACTGTAGTGGGTCATTGTGTGGATCAGTTACTCAGTCTTTCACAGTTGATTAGCATTACAATGGTGCCATTTCTGTGAACAATGCTCTCTTCCTTCTCCTCACTTCACTTTGTATCTGTTCACACAAGGCTTTCCAGGTTTCTCTGAAACCATTTCTTTTAGCACAAGAGTATTCCATACATTCAGATACCATAATTTGTTCTACCATTTCTCAATTGATAGACACCTCCTTAGTTTCAAATTCTTTGCCACCACAAAAAGAACTGCTATAGATATTTTTGTAACTATATGTCCTTTTCCTTTTCCTTTGATATCTTTGGGATACAGATACTTTTTGGGTTAGTGGTATTGCTGGGTCAAAGTGTACGCATAGTTTTTAGCCCTTTGGGCATAATTCCATATTATTCTCCAGAATGGTTGGACCAGTTCACAACTCCACCAACACAACAATACATTAGTGTAAACTGTTTACCTGCATTTGTCATTTTCTTTTTCTGTCATCTTAGCCAATGTGATAGGTGTGAGGTGGTACCTCAGAGTTGTTTTCATTTCCATTTCTCTGATCAGTAGTGACTTAGAGCCTTTTTTATGTCACTGTTGTTGTTTGTGGAGTTGTTTTCAGTTGTGTCTAATCCTCCATGACCCCATTTGGTGTTTTCTTGGCAAAGATACCATTTCCTTCTCCAGCTCATTTTGTAGATAAAGAGTTGAAGCAGCCAGGGTTAAGTAGCTTGGCCAGGGTCACTTAACAAGTCTGAGGCCAAATTTGAACTCAGCTCCTCCTGACTCCAGAGCTGATGTTCTATCCACTGTGCCTTCTAGTTGCCCCTGTTACTATTAGTAATTTTGATTTTTTCCTTTGAAAACTTTCTGTTAGGAGTTTAATTCTTAACCAAATTCTAGGGATAGAAGCTGTTAAAAAAAATAAACAGATAATTCTGATTATATGAAAATTTTTGCACAAACAAAATTAATGCATCTTCAGTAAAAAGGGAAGTGGTTGACTCAGAAAAAAAACTTTATTAAAATTTTCAGAGAAGGGTTTGGTGTCCAAGATATACAGACAATTAGTAGAAATGTATGAGACCAAAAGCTATTCTCCAAGAGATAAGAGATAGGTAGTCAAAGGAAATGAAGAAATAGTTCTAAAAACAAGGATCTCAGTCTGTTATCAAATTAAAGGGAGCCCCACATGACTAAGAGCCAGAGAAATGCACATCAAAACAACCCTGAAGTTTTTCTTCACACCTGGAAAATTGGCAAAGATTACCAAAGATGAGCCTAGATAGTGTTGGAGAGGTTGTCAAAAGATAGGCACATAGGGGCCGCTAGGTGGCGCAGTGAATAGAGCACCGGCCCTAGAGTCAGGAGGACCTGAGTTCAAATCCAGCCTCAGACACTTAACACTTACTAGCTGTGTGACCTTGGGCAAGTCACTTAACCCCAATTGCCCTGCCTTCCCACCAGAAAACCAAAAAAAAAAAGTAGGCACACGAATGCATTATTAGTTTTCTGTGAATTAGGACAACCACTCTGGAAAGCAATGTGAAATCATGCAAATAATTGTCTACACCCTTTGGTCCAAAGATTTCACCACTACTGGCATATCCTAAAAATATAATAAATGAGGAAGTCCTGATAGCTACCAAAATACTTACAGCAGCACTTTTTGTGATAGCAAAGAACTGGAAACAAAACTGCTTATTGATTGGGGAATGTGTAATGGGATATGACTGTGTTATTAGAAACAGTGGAGATGCTGAATACAGAGAAGAAGAGAAAAGCTTATATGAACTGATGCAAAATGAAATGCGTAGAGCTTGAGAAGCAACATAAGCAATGACAGCAACAGAGTAAATGGAAAGAACCACCACAAAGCAGTCGAGACCTGAGTGTCATGAAACTGCACAGACCATCCTGGTGTCAAAGCAGAGGTAGAAGAAGAGGGTCACGTGAATGTAGAGCGTTGCACATAAGCTCTGATTTTTCAATGCATTGATCAGGTTTGTGGGATTCTTCTCTTCCTCTATTAAAAAAATCAACTTTATTACAAGGGACAGTCCTTGAGATTGGAAGAAGCATAGGACAGGAAATCTAGGCAATGGCAACAAAAGATACCAATGAAAATCTTGCCTTTTTTTTAAGTATAACTGAAAGTTTAGGTGGCCTTGCCCCATAGGGAGAATAAGGGATAAAAGATGGCTGGCCCCAGGCTGCATGTACACCTCAGTAGGGAGAGACATAGAGAAAGGCCCCTTGCACGAGTCTGTTGGGTGTTTTCTGGAAGCACATGGTCCAAGAAAGCATGGATAGGTTATAATCTTCGTTTGCCATTGGAAAAAGTGCCATCATTGAGAAGGTTACCGATCCATGGAGGTGAGTGTTAGAGAGAATGGAGCAGGTCTTCATATTTAGACTTGGACACCATCTTGTTCCCAGTTTCCACAGTATAGTGGAGAAACAGTGATCTCTCTATGAGAGAGAGCAAAGGGCCATTGACATTTGGAAATAGAGACGTTGCTAAGCTTGACAGGTCAAGTGTAGAACAGGTTTCCCCTGAGACCATCTGCCCAGAAGGTATCAGTAAACAGTGGAGAGGGTATTTTACATAGCTATTTGGAGGGTGATTGCTGATGTTAGGGTTGTGTATAAGCTATAAGATGGATCCTGGTTTGAGACTTTAGGAGTAAAGGACATGATTTTCTTGAGATTTAACTTGTGAAAGAACTTTTCAGGATGAATGTGATCAATGAAGAGAAGCTGTCCGTGAGAGTCTAGGACAAAATGAGGTGAGGCAGTAAAGATTTGGGGCAGTGGCCTCTGGTTAAGCAGGAATGTGTTTGACTCAGGAATCAGTGACGTTTAAGGATGTGGCTGTGGACTTCACCCAGGAGGAGTGGACATACCTGGATCCTGCCCAGAGAACACTATACAGGGACGTGATATTGGAGAACTATGAGAATCTGGTCTTCTTGGGTAAGGAGAGCTGCCCTGTGACTCAGTGGCTGCTTATCCCTTCGGGAGAGTCCTAATCCTTTATGGCCAATAGGAGAGTGGTTCTGTCCTGTGTTCCCAGGAGAAAGGTCTTCCCATGCTATAAATGGCAATCCCAAAACTTCCTTGTGCCGGCCCCAAGGCTGCAGCTTTTCTGCTCCCTGGACCCTCAGGTCAGAGATTTCTGCCAAATCTCAGGGGAATTGGGATACTTCTTCCTTCCCTTTTCTTCAGCAATTTCTACGTGGATTTTACTCTACCCTAGGCTGGAAGCCCCAGGAGGCCAGCAGGGATGTCTCTCTAAGCCTTCTATCTCTGTAGTGTAGCTCCACCTCGTTTCCTCTCTGAAATGTTGACCCTGCCTTCTTACCTCCTGTCTCCCCAAGGAGACCACCTGCTTCCTGGACCTCTGCTTACCCCCTTCCTTGAGATTCTCCCCTGCTTCTTTCTCTGGTGACATCTTTGTGATGTTTGCCTGTCGTGTCTCACGGTGGCCAGGAGGGATTTTCTTTTTCTTATCTGAAGTATCTAGCATGGTGCCTGGCACATACATGATACACGCTTAATGGATGTCTGACGATTAATTGCTTGAGAGAGCCAAATCCTTGCTGAGATAGATGGAGAAGTCTGATCCTCTTAGCATTGGGAGTGGTCAATGAACTTGTTTTCTTTCTGATCCAAACGAGATCTGTGACCTACCTTCCCTTGCATTGCAAAATGGTGCATGCTTTAGAGGTCGCCTTGTCTACCTTCTGTGCTACCCAGCTGCCCTATTTTCTGGGACTAGAGGGAATTTGCAGAATGCTCCCTGTCCCCAGCACTTTTCCACTTGTCTCCTTATAAATAGGGCTTCCTGTTTCCAAACTGGATGTGATCTCTCTGTTGGAAAGAGGAGAAGCCCCATGGAGGCCTGAGGGAGGAATCCTGAGATGCTCCTGTCCAGGTGAGTAAGTAAGTGAAAAACAAGTAGATGAGAGTCCTTTATGTATCTTCTCCTTTGCAAGATAAGACCTTCTCAGAGGCTTCAGGACCTGGGGCAAAGATCTTTGGCAGGCTAGCATGAGGTGCATCCTTCACTTGGGCATAGGATTTTGCTGATTTCTCTTTTTCTCCTCATATGTCCTTTATCAGAAAAGAGATGTATGTTCCTTAGTTTTTGTTGTTTTTAACAGACATTTAAAATTGAGTAACCATCAACTAAAGCATTTATGTACGTGTACACACACACACACACACACACACATCCCTATACATATCCATCCACTTTGTTTCCAGCTCTCTGTCTCTACAAAACTGCTGTTAAGGGTATTTTGGTATATATGTGATATTTCTTTCTGTCTTTGGCCTCTTTGAGGTATATGCCTAAAGGGGATAGACATTTTAGTTACTTTGTGGGCACAATTCTAAATTGCTTTCCAGAATGATTGGACCAATTCATAGCTCCAGCAACAGGTTATTAGTATGCCTCTTTCCCTAGATAACCAAGAAAAATGTCCAAATGTCCATATACTTTAGCCTAGAGAACCCACTTCTAGGCCTATGCCTCAAAAAAGATAGAAATAAAGGGCCCATATGTCCTTGGTAAATTGATTGAAGGAACTCCTAATTTGTACATTTGTTTAGATAGTACCATCATTTTTATTATGTTGGCTCAGCCCAACAATGAATAATGTCTATCCTTCCAGTCAGCTAAAAGGCATTCTTTATTTTGTTACAAGGTGTTTTAAAATTTGATCTGAAGGGGCAGCCAGGTGGCTCAGCAAGTAAGAGCACCAGCTCCAGTGTTGGGATGACCTGGGGATCAAATCCGGGCTCCGACACTTAGCACCACACCTAGAAATAACTGGCCGTGTAACCTTGAGCAAGTTGCTTAACTCCTATTGCTTAAAAAAAAAATTTGATCTGAGTCTCAACTATGCCCCTGACTTTCAGAAATTTTATGCCATTTGTGCTCTTTTTGACTGGTACTTCCCTTTCTGTTAATTTCTTTTTGGATGTTGTGCATTGGTTCCCAAATTTTTTATGCTTTTTACAGTTGTTTTGAGTATGATTTCCCTTTCTCTTGTTGTCTCTTGGGTTATGTTCTTATTCACACAGAAATGCTGTTGATTTTTGTGGATTTATTGAGTAGACTGTACCTTTGCCAAAGCTATTAACTACTAGGTAACTACTGGAGTTGGTTTCTTTGTTGATTTCCTAGAGTTTTCTAAGTAAACCATCATGTCATCAGCAAGTAGGGATAGTTTTATCTATTCTTTGCAATCTTTATACCTTTTCTCTAGATTTTGCTTATCCCTTCCTCAGTGGCTTTCTATTCTGCAGAGGATAATTCAATTTTTTCATTGATGTATTTTTCCTTTGTGCTTTTTGGAGGGAGGAGGGCAGGGAAATTGGGGCTAAGTGACTTGCCCAAGGTCATATGACTGGTAAGTGTTAAGTGTCTGAGGCTGGATTTGAACTCACATCCTCCTGAATCCAGGGCCAGTGCTCTATTAACTGTAGCACCTAGCCACCCAGTTGATGTATTTTTAATGACATCTACAGGTTCTTAATTCATTTGATTGAGTCTGGGCACTTAATGCTCTGTTATTATCTCCTCACCTGTCTGGCTTAATTTCCTTTAAACAGTGTGTCTTCTACCTGGTCCAGATTGAATAGTTTTCTTCTTGATGGAAGGAACAGAAACTAAAACTTTCTATAAAAGCTCTTTTCAACATAACAAACAATATCTTAGTGACTTTTCCCCCTTTGTTTCAGATTCCTTTATTGAGGAGAGCAGGATTACAAGCAAAGACTCCTTTCTGATACAGGCTATTTGTGTGGAAGAATCATCCAAGAAAATATTGTCAGAGGCTCCTGTCCAGTGTTCAAAGATTCGAGAAGCTAGAGAAGATGATGTTAATGTAGAGAAACTGGAGTGTGGCCAGGAGAGACAGTTCAGACAAGTAGCAGTAACTTCTAGAACAAATGTTAATAAAGGGAGTGTGTCTCAGGGTAATACACTGGGGAGAAATTTTAGTCTAGGGTCAGTGTTAGGTGCATTGTGGAAGGGATGTGTAGAGAAATGTTTCCACAAATATAAGACACTTGGAAAGAGCACCAGGGATTTTCCTGACCTGAATGTGTGTAATAGATCCTCCTTAAAGAAAAACTTGGGTAAATGTAGCTTGTGCAGAAAGCCCTTCAGTTACCACTCAGACCTAATTAAATTTCATAGAATTCATACTAGAGAAAGGTTACATGAACACAATGAATGTGGAAAAGCCTTTGGCAGAAGACAAAATATCACTAGATATCAGAGAATTGATACTGGAGAAAAACATGAATGTAATCAATATGGGAAAGGCTTTAGTCACAAGGAAATCTTGACTAAACATAAGAAATTTCATACTGGAGTGAAACCCTTTGAATGTAATGAATGTGGAAAGTCTTTCAGGGAAAGTAAAGCACTCAAAAGCTATCAGAGAATTCATACTGGAGAGAAACATTTTGAATGTAATGAATGTGGGAAAGCCTTTAACCAGAAGGCCAATCTTCTTAGGCATCAGAGAACTCATACGGGAGTGAAACCCTTTGAATGTAATGAATGTGGGAAAGCCTTTAGCCAGAGGGAACAGCTCATTTATCATCAGAGAATTCATACTGGAGAAAAACCTTTTGAGTGTAGTGAATGTGGAAAATGTTTCAGTCGGAGGGCAAACCTGATGACCCATCAGAGAACTCATACTGGAGAGAAACCCTTTGCATGTAATGAATGTGGGAAAGCCTTTAGCCAGAGCGGACAGCTCATTTATCATCAGAGAGTTCATACTGGAGAAAAACCTTTTAAGTGTAGTGAATGTGGAAAATGTTTCAGTCGGAGGGCAAACCTGATTACCCATCAGAAAACTCATACTGGAGAGAAGCCCTTTGCATGTAATGAATGTGGGAAAGCCTTCATTGAGAGTCGAGTATTGAAACGCCATCAGAGAATCCATACTGGAGAGAAACCTTTTGAATGCAATGAATGTGGTAAAGGCTTCAGCCAGAAGAGCCATCTTATTAGACATCAGAGAAATCATACTGGAGTGAAACCCTTTGAATGTAATGAATGCCAGAAAGCTTTCAGTCAGAGAGGACACCTCATTTATCATCAGAAAATTCATACTGGAGAGAATTTTGAATGTAGTGAATGTGGAAAGTCCTTCTGTGAAAGTCGAGTACTCAAAATCCATCAGAGAATTCATACTGGAGAGAAACCTTTTGAATGTAATGAGTGTGGGAAAGGCTTTAGCCAGAGGGCCTATCTTGTTAGGCATCAGAGAATTCATACTGGAGTGAAACCCTTTGTATGTAGTGAATGTGGAAAGTCCTTCTGTCAAAGTCGAGTACTCAAAATCCATCAGAGAATTCATACTGGAGAGAAACCTTTTGAATGTAATGAGTGTGGGAAAGGCTTTAGCCAGAGGGCCTATCTTGTTAGGCATCAGAGAATTCATACTGGAGTGAAACCCTTTGAATGTAGTGAATGCCAGAAAGCTTTCCGTCAGAGAGGACACCTCATTTATCATCAGAGAATTCATACTGGAGAGAAGCCTTTTGAATGTAGTGAATGTGGGAAAGGCTTTCGTAACAAGGATACCTTGACTAAACATAAGAAATTTCATACTGGAGTGAAACCCTTTGAATGTAATGAATGTGGAAAGTCCTTCTGGGAAAGTCAAGTACTCAAAATCCATCAGAGAATTCATACTGGAATGAAACCCTTTGAATATAATGAATGTGGAAAGTCCTTCTGGGAAAGTAAAATTCTCAAAAACCAGAGAATTCATACTGGAGAGAAACATTTTGAATGTAATGAATGTGGGAAAGTCTTTAGCCAGAAGGCCAATCTTCTTAGGCATCAGAGAACTCATACTGGAGTGAAACCCTTTGAATGTAATGAATGTGGAAAAGCCTTTGGCCAGAGGGAACAGCTCATTCGTCATCAGAGGATTCATACTGGAGAAAAACCTTTTCAGTGTAGTGAATGTGGAAAATGTTTCAGTCGGAGGGCAAACCTGATGACCCATCAGAGAACTCATACTGGAGAGAAACCCTTTGCATGTAATGAATGTGGGAAAGCCTTTAGCCAGAGGGGAAAGCTCATTTATCATCAGAGAATTCATACTGGAAAAAAACTTTTGAGTGTAGTGGAAAATGTTTCAGAAGGCAGTCCTTATCACCCATCAGAGAACTCACACAGGAATGAAACCCTTTGAATGTAATGAATGTGGGAAAGCCTTCAGTGAAAGTAAAATACTCAAAAGTCATCAGATAATTCATACTGGAGAAAAACCCTTTGAATGTAATGAGTGTGGCAAAGCCTTCAGCAAGAGGGGGCTGCTTATTTATCACCAGAGAATCCATACTGGAGAGAAAGCTTTTGAGTGCAATGAATGTAGTAAAGGCTTCAGCCAGAGGGGCCATCTTATTAGACATCAGAGAACTCATACTGGATCAAAATATTTTGAATGTAATAAATTCCTTCATCAAGAACAGGCTGTCCCAAAGTAGCTGTCCATTGATTAGGGAATGGCTAAATATATTGTGTTATACAGATAATAAAAATACTGCTGTGCTATAAGAAATGGTAAAGAATTCAAAGAAACAGAAGATGACATGAACTGATTCTGGGTGAAGTAAGAACCAAATGTACGGTATATACAATAATTACAGTGTTATAAACAACAACAACAAAAATTAAATGCAGTGTAATTTTAATGACCCAGCTTGATTGCAGGGAATGGGAAATGCATTTGTCTTTTTTTTCCCCAGAGATGGAAAGACTAGGGAGAGATAACCTTGTGTTTCCTATCCGATTTGCTAGATTATGGTGATTTTGTTAAAACTACTTCCTACCTTCTCACGGTCATTCTTTGTTGTAAGAGATAGCTCCCTGGTTAGAAAGGGGTGAAGGCCATATGAAAACATGAAAATTAATTTTTTAAAATTATTTTAAAAGAACATACTATAATAGACTTAGCCCATTTCCTTTATTGATTGATGGGGTTACTAAACTAGTCTATAGCTTGTTGTTTATGTATTGTTTCACCCTATTAGACTGTGAGCTCCTCAAGAGCAGGGTATGTGCATTTTTTTTTAACCTTTGTATGCAGTGCTTAGCATAGTGTCTGGCACATAGTAGGCACTTAAATGCTTATTGATTGACTGATGTTAAGGGAATGTTGTAGGTATCATTTAACTTATAATGAAGTTACTTAATAAAATCTTTTTGTGGAAAAAATAGAGCAGTGTAGACTAGATAGTTGTAAAATTAAATGTCTCCAAAACTGATAGAATTACCAACTCCGAAGAGTCATCATCAGTGACTCAGTGTTAGATTGAAAAGCCTGCAAGAGAGTGCTCCAGGCTCCCACACTGCTTGAATATTTTTGTCAGTGACTTCTGTGAAGGCACAGATGCTGTGCTTGCCAGCTTTTCCACTCGTGTATTTAAAAAAATACATATTTTGTTGATGTTCTTTTCTTCTTCAGCCTCACTGTCAGTAACCATCTTCTGCTTATCTCTTAAATCTCTTCCCTTACCCCACTGCCTCCCAAAAAGCCTATTTTAACATATATGCATAGTCGAGCTAAACAGTTCAGCACTTTGGTCATGTCTGAAAACAGACATTTCATTCTGCATCTCTACACAAGATGTGGAAGACACGATTCATCCTCCATCTTTGGCTGTCATCCATTCATTGCACTGAAGAAGATACAGAAAGGGGCACAGTCAGACCAGTATAATGGTAATGGAATGTGAAGATCCCCCTGTATTGGCAAGATAACAGGTAATTAGCACTTGGTTTCGGGTTAAGTGTTAACTTGTGAATCACCCAGTAGGATGGACTTATTGATGTGATGAGAGGGGGTTCAACAGGGAGGAGCTGGTGCTGTGTATAGGGAAAAGCCCAAGCTGAGAAAGGCCAGGGAGAACTGCTGGGAGCTACTGAGGACTTCTGAGGGCCAGCTGGAGCTGCCCAGGACTTTTGGGGGCCACCTGGAGCTGCTGAGAACTGAAGAGGCATGACTGTGGGGCTGGTATTTTGTCTGTCTGTTTTGATGTTTCTTTGTCATATTCATTTAGATAGAGGCCTCGAACCTTGTTGTTGGGTCTAGGTTGATTTCACAGGCAGAAAGTGAATTGATGAGGAAGTTGGCAATGTGAATGAATGTTATTGTGTCTTTGTTAAGCTTTGTCTTCCCAGGAACAGGAACTGGGAAGGGGAACCATGGAAGCTGAGAATCTGCCTCAGGTCAAGATGAAAAGACCTCTCCTTGGGTACTTAATGCTAACTGATGACATTAGTTGTGACCTAGGGGTGGGAAACTTTTGCTCTTTGTACTTTGTGATTGACTAAATGAATGTACTTTGTTTAAGAAGGAGACTTTTTGATTGAAGAGATTAAGAGAGGTGTGACCTAGGGGTTGGACTTTGTGATTGACTAAATGAATGCACCTTGTTTAAAACTTTAATCTTTGTACTTTGGATTGAATTGAGGACTTACTAAATGACTGAGTTACTAAATGAATGTACTTTGTTTAAAACTATGTGGCCATTTTAGTGTTGTCATTGAGTTGTGACATGGTGAATGCTGTATTTTGATTTTTTGTGAATGTTTTGCCTTAATTTGTTACTGAATAAATGGAGAGTTTACTATGCTTTTAATAAAAACCTTGAAGGTTGTTCATAGCAGCAGTCCTCTGGGAAGCTGCTCATGCTTGGTGATAACAAGGATTTATAAAAATAATGTATAACACTGTCAAGTTTGTCACTTTTTTGTTTTGGAAAACATAGCTACCTGTCATGAAATTATGTGATGAATTTATTATTATAATTTTAAAATGAATTAATGAATACATATTTTAAATTTTTATCAGTCTTAATGTCTAATATAATAAATACCAAACTCTATAACTTGCATAAAAAAAGCTCTTTGGGTCTAATTTTTAAGAGGGTGTCCTAAGACCCAAAAGTTTGAAAAGGGCTGCCATAAACAGGGACGGCTAGGTGGCTCAGTGAATAGAGCACCAGCCCTGGATTCAGGAGTACCTGAGTTCAAATCTGGCCTCAGACACTTGACACACTAGCCATGTGACTTTGGGCAAGTCACAACCTCAATTGCCCTCCAAAAAGCAAAAAAAAAGAAAAATGTACCATGATGAAGCAGCCTCTCCTCCACCAGCCTGTCCCTGACCAGTGCTAACTAAGGACAGAGAACAGCTCCAGATTATTGCTGTCAAGGCTTCAGAAAGGGAGAGTGTCCTGCCCAGGGTTAGGCACAGAGCTGATTGTCTCAAGGAGGGTTTCCAAATACTCCCTGTTATGAATGTATCATTGGTCTGACCCTATCAGGACCCAGCATGCTGAAGAACCTCTTAAACATGACCCACAGCCTCATTAGCCACCCCAAAGGAACAAACGAGGCCTGTTGTCCAGACTAGCAAAGGCAGTTGTAGGCACCGACTGTAGTGTTGATTCATCAGTTCACTTGTTTTGTTCAGATGCTGTAAATTGCAGACAAGCTGACCCAGACAGAACAAGTGCGCCAGAGCTGGCTGAATAGTATTGGGAAATTGTGCGAGCTTTTGGTGACCTCGGGCTTCTGCATTGGGAGGAATGGATGGGTTATCATTTTCACCTCTAGAAAGAAATATCCATCTTCCAGAGGTCACAGATCCATTGAGGTGCTGGAGAACATGTGTCACTTAGAACGTGTCAGTTCTTAGGCCCATTAAATATTTAGGCAGCTGGTGGTGCAGTGGATAGAGCACCAGGAATATCTGGGTTCAAATCTGGCCTCAGAAACTTGCTAGGTGTGTGACTGGCAAGTCACTTAACCACTGTCTGCCTCAGTTTCCTTATCTGTAAAATGGGGAAAATAATAGCACCTCCCTTTCAGGGTTGTTGGGAGGATCAAATGAGATTAATTATGAAGTGCTTAGCACAGGGCCTGGCACGTAGGAAGCACTATGTATGTTAGCTGTTACTAAATACACCATCAGTGGTATAATGACATAGAGAAGGGTGGGGTGCACAGAATTCTGTTCCTTCTGTCCACAGTCCAAAGAAGGTGTTTACCTGGGAGAGCACACGGCCTTTGGACTGGGGAGACATGGGCGTGTTACACATTTATTGTATGCTTCCTGCCTGATAAATCCATCTGGAATAAGTTGCCCGTTGATGGAGGATGATAAATGTGAGGGTAAAAACAAGTAGCTGCAGTGTGTTCTCTGTTGAGTTGTGTATCTGAAGAGTGAGAAGAATGCTGATTCTGTCATGTGCTTTGGGACTTCAGGAATAAGATGGTGATTTGGGCTGATTCTTTGTGAGAGGGAGCTTGAGCAGTCTGGGAAAGCTGGAGTCTAATCCAAAGTAAGGCACACAGTAGGTAGGTAATAGAGAAATGTTTGGAGAGATGATCCTTGGCTCAGCAGGAATGTATGTGACTTAGGCACCAGTGACCTTCAGGGATGTGCTGTGGACTTCACCAGGGAGGAGTGGAGGTGCCTGGAGCCTGCCCAGAGGGCCCTGTACAGGGACATGATCTTGGAGACCTATGAGAACCTGGTCTCCATGGGTAGGCACATGGGTCAAGTGCCTGCCATATGCCTAACACTTTTCTAAGTGCTGGGAATAGATGCAAAGAGACAAAAATAGAGCCCCTGGGCCTCAAGGATCTTGCATTTCAATGGAGGAGAAAGTATAGAAATCCCTATCTATCCACATATAGTGTAAACGGAAGGCCATGTAGAAATGAGAATGTTCAACAAGCCCATGTGAAAGAGTAACCTTTATTTATAGTCTTTAAAAATAGCACCTTTCCCAAGGTGCTAACAAAAGGCCCTGCTTGTTACCTTGCCACCTCTAGGATTCTCTCCCTTCTGGCAGAATTTTCAGAATTATCCAATCTACAAGAAAAAAAAAAAAAACAAACAACCCAACACTCAGAAAAAAACCCTTAGCCGGTGTGACTTTATGAAAGGGTCCATGGCCCCCTCTAATGAAATGAACCTCACATCTTCATGACCTGAGATGCCCACTTCCTCCAGGGCCTTCGTTTTATAGTGCTAGGTACCTGGACAATATAGGTGGAGTGGGCTGAAAATAGAGTCTGATTGAAGGACAGACTTGCCTTTGCCCCTTCAGGAGGATCCACACAAAATACATTTACCAAAGTTTGGTTACCAAACGTGCTAGTGAGCAGATCTTAACAAACCTATCTTGACCTTTCAGGTCCCCCCAAAGCAGATGGACAGGCTCATGGGTTTGGGCTACTGTTCGGATGTCAAAACATCTATGTGGGCTATGGACCCATAGAAAGGCAGGTCGAGGACAGGCAACCAGGAAACTCATTGGCTCTATGTTCATGGTCACCTCCCCACATTGGGCAACAGAGGGATGACAAACAGGGATGACAGAGGCTTTCCATGTAATTGAGTCACCTCTGCCATGTAGGACTTGGTCACCATAACAAGAAAAAACAAGGGGGGGAGGGCCTTGGGTTAGCTTCCTGTGGTTGAGCAAGTGAACTTCCAATCTGCAGTTCACAGTTCTGAGGCCAATCTGCTGTTACAGTCATCACCCCTATGGAATTATAGCAAACTGATTAATACCAATTGGAATGAAATTGGGGCCCAGTAAATCATCTATCACACTTCTTTGTAGTTTTCTGTACAGTGCTGTTAAGTAGTCACCATCAGTGTATAAATGTTCTTTCCATTCCCCACTTACACTTCAAACCTGTGTCCATACTCCATGTTTTGATGTATTATTTCTTATGGTGCCTCAATGGTCCATCATCTTCCCCTAATCACAGATCCTTCCTTTCCTGGAAAAAGGCCCTCCTAGTCTGTCCCATCCACTTCCACCCAAGGGCCAGTCATTTCTAACTTGTATCTGGCTTTGCTACTCCCTGCCCCCACACATGCCCATTGGTGGCCATCTTGTTTATAGACACTTTCTGTTGTGTGAGGGGGCACTTTTTTTTGGGGGGGGGGGTCTTTATTAATTTGTTCATTTACTTTGAGTTTACAAGATTCAGTTCCCCAGTTCTTTGAGTTTCACATTTTTATTCCCCTCCTCTCCCCCACCCCGGGCTGCATACAATCAGGTATAGGATCTGCAGATACTTTCACATTAGACATTGGTCAGGTTATAAAGAAGGATTGTATTGGATGGAATGAACAATGGGAAAGAGGAAACCAAACCAAACAAGAATAAGAAAGAAAGCAGGCAATTTGCTTCAATCTGCATTCAAACTGTTCTTTCTAGTTTTTTCTCTGAATGTAGACATCTCTCTCCATCATGAGTCTTTTGGAGTTTACTTGTACCCTGCATTTCTGAGAAGAGTCTGGTGTGTCAAAGTTGGTCATCATACACACGTTGTATCTGTAATGGTGTACAAATTTTTCCTGGTTCTGGTCTTCTCACTCAGCATCAATTCGTATAAGCCTCTCCAGGTAGATATGAGGTCCATCTGCTCTTTGTTTCTTATGGCACAATAATATTCCATTACATTCAAATACCATAACTTGTTCAGCCATTCCCCAACTGATGGGCATCCCTTAATTTAGAATTCTTTGCCACCACAAAAAGAGCTGTTATAAATATTTTTTGTACATATGGGTCTTCCTCCCGCTTCTATGATCTCTTTGGTATGCAACCCTAGAAGTGATATTGCTGGGTCAAAGGATATGAAATTACTTATAGCCCTTTGAGCATAGTTCCAGATTGCTCTCCAGAAAGGCTGCATCAGTTCACATCTCCACCAGCAATGTGTTAGTGTTCCAATTTGCCCACATCCTCAACAGCATTTATCATTTTCTTGTTTTGTCATCTTAGCTAATCTGTCAGTGAGATGTGGTACCTCAGAGTTGTTTTGATTTGCATTTCTCTAATCAATAGTGATTTAGAGCATTTTTTCATATGCTTAGATATCTTTAATTTCTTCCTCTGAGAACAGCCTGTTCATATCCTTTGACCATTTATCAATAGGGGAATGATTTGAATTCTTATAGATTTGACTCAATTCTCTGTATATTTTAGAAATGAGGCCTTTATCAGAGACATAGGTTGTAAAAATTCTTTTCCAATTTCCCCCTCTTAATCTTGATTACATTGGGTTTGTACAGAAGCTTTTCAGTTTCATGTAATCAAAGTTATACATTTTGCATTTTATAATGCTAATTCTTGTTTGCTCATGAAATCTTCTGAGGGGCCACTTCTTGCAGCTTCTGTCTCTGCTCCCCACTCCTGCTTTCAGAGCTCTTTTTCCCATCATTAAGTCACTGCTTTTGCCATATTAAGTTTTTCTACATTCACCTGATAAGAGTTTAACTGTACATCACTTTTTTTTTTTTTGCTTTTTTTTGGAGCGGGGAAGGTAGGGTAACTGGCGTTAACTCATTTGCCCAAGGTCACATGGCTAGTTTTTTTGTTGTTGTTGTGTCTGAGGATGGTTTTGAACTCAGGTCCTCCTGACTCCAAGGCCGGTACTCTATTCACTGTGCCACCTAGACACCCCTACTATGGCACTTCTTGATGTCTCATGGAGTTATTAGCTTCCATTTGTCCAATTCTAATTTTCACGGAGTTATTTTCTTCATTAATGTTTTATGCCTCTTTTACAAAGCTGTTAATTCTCTTTTCCTGTCTTTCTTCCCTAGTTCTTGTTTTCTCTACTGCTCTCATTTGGTTTTTAAAAATCACTCTTTAACCCTCCTTTCTTTAAACTCTTGTTAAGCTCTTCTAAGAATTCTTCTTAAACTTGTGTCCCATCTGCCCTTTTTCCTTTGAAGGTTTGCTTGTAGATATTTTCAAGTCATCATCTTCTGTGTTTGTGTCTTGAGCTTCCCATCACCATAGCAGTCTTAATGGCTGGATTCTTTTTGTTTCTGTTAATTCTCTTACCTCTTTCTGGATTGTAGGTTAATGCTGAGCTCCTGCACTTTGGGAGGGGATGTCTGGTTTGACCATCCATCCTTTTATTTGTTATTGCTTCCATAGGTCAGTGGGGGGGGGGGGGGGGGGGGGAGTTGCACATTTTTAGTACTCCCAGAGTAGTGTGGTCTGTTCACCGTCCCCTTGGACAATGCTAGTTAGGTCTGTTGGCTTGTGTGTGGTGGAATTTCAATAGTTTGCCAGTGGATTTAGCTACTGTTAACCCACTGGAGAGTTCTGCAGGGTCAGAGAGACTGAACTACTCACTGGCTCCCCCTTGGTCCAGGAATCCTGTTCTGGTAGTTCTGCAGTCTTAGCCACTGGGTCAAAGACTAGAACTGAGCTGCAGGCTCAGACTCCACACAGCTAAGTTTTTGGAACTTGTTCCTTGTTCAGTTCACAGCTAGGACCCATGCTTGCAGCTGGGACTGTCTTTTCCACCTGGCATAAGTAACAGAGCCAACAGGTGGCCCACGCCCCTGCACCCAGTGCTAGTTCAGGGGTCTCCTGGGATCTCTTCCTTCCCTTGTGCTTCCTGCCCTAGTACCCTGGAAAGCTCAGTAGAACTTGTCTCCAGAGTTCACCAACATCTCTGTCTGTCTAAGCCTGAGTAAAGAACGGACTGGAGACCTCCTGCAAGGCCAACACGGAACCATTAAAAACTATTCTTTGCACTAATTATAATCAAAATGCTTCATTCCGGTATGGATTCTTTGATGGCTAATAAGATGCTTCCTCTCTCTGAAGGGTTTTTTACATTCATTACAACCAAAGGGTTTCTGTACAGTTTTAATTCTCTGGCAATTTTTGGGTATTTCTTGCTTAATGAAAGCTTTCCCATAGTCTCTTTGTTCAAAGGGTTGTTCAACAGTGTGAATTCTCTGATGCGCAATAAGGTTTGCCCTTCTACTGAAAGCTATGCCACATTCATTACATGCAAAGGGTTTCTCTCCAGTATGACTTCTCTGATGTCTAACAAGGTTTGCTCTCCCACTGAAGGCCTTTCCACATTCATTACATGCAAAGGGTTTCTCTCCGGTATGAGTCCTCTGATGTCTAACAAGGTTTGCTCTCCCACTGAAGGCCTTCCCACATTCTTTACATGCAAAGGGTTTCTCTCCAGTATGAGTTCTCTGATGTCTATTAAGACTTCCCTTCTCACTGAAAGCTTTCCCACAGTTATTACATTCAAAGGGTTTTTCTCCAGTATGAGTTCTCTGATGAGTAATAAAGTGTCCCCTCTCACTGAAAGTTTTCCCACATTCATTACAAACAAAGGGTTTATCTCCAGTATGACTTCTCTGATGCATAATAAGGTTTCTCCTCCGCCTAAAAGCTTTCCCACAATCATTACATGGAAAAGGTTTCTCTCCAGTATGAGTTCGATGATGGATAATAAGGCTGGCCCTTTGGCTAAAGGCTTTCCCACATTCATTGCATGCAAAAATTTTCTCTCCAGTATGAATTCTTTGATGTCTATTGAGGCTTCCCCGCTCACTGAAAGCTTTCCCACATTCATTACATGGAAAGGGTCTCTCTCCAGTATGAGTTCTCTGGTGTGTAATAAAGTATCCCCTTCCACTGAAGGCTTTCCCACACTCATTACATGTAAAGGGTTTTTCTCCAGTATGAGTTCTCTGATGTGCAATAAGGTTTCCCCTCACACTAAAGGCTTTCCCACATTCATTACAGTTAAAGGGTTTCTCTCCAGTATGAATTCTCTGATGAGTAATAAGGCTTCCCTTTTGTCTAAAAGTTTTCCCACATTCATTACATTCAAAAGGTTTTTCTCCAGTATGGGTTCTCTGATGACTAATAAGATTTTCCCTCCGGCTAAAGTCTTTTCCACATTCATTACAGTCAAAGGGTTTCTCACCAGTATGAGTTCTCTGATGTGCAATGAGGTTCCCCCTCTCACTGAATGCCTTCCCACATTCATTACAGTCAAAGGGTTTTTCTCCAGTATGACTCCTGTGATGATAAATGAGGCTTGCCCTCTGACTACAGGCCTGCCCACATTCAATACAGGTAAAGGGTTTCTCTCCAGTATGAGTTCTCTGATGGGTAGTAAGGTTTCCCCTCTGGCTAAAGGTTTTCCCACACTCATTACAAGCAAAGGGTTTTTCTCTAGTATGAGTTCTCTGATGACTAATAAGGTTTTCCCTCCGGTTGAAGCCTTTTCCACATTCATTACATTCAAAGGGTTTCTCTCCAGTGTGAATTCTCTGATGTCTATTAAGACTTCCCCTCTCACTGAAGGCTTTCCCACATTCATTACATTCAAATGGCTTCTCTCCAGTATGGATTCTCTGATGGATAATAAAATGTCCACTCTCACTGAAGGCTTTTCCACATTCATTACATTCAAAGGGTTTCTCTCCAGTATGAATCCTTTGGTGTCTATTAAGACGACCTCTTTCAGTGAAGGCTTTCCCACACTCATTACATTCAAAGGGTTTCTCTCCAGTGTGAATGCCCTGGTGACTTTTAAGTATTTGACTGTCACTGAAGGCTTTCCCACACTCATTACATGCAAAGAGTTTCTCTCTAATATGATTTTTCTGATGACTAATGAGGCTTTCCCTGTGGTTGAAACTTTTCCCACATTCATTGCTTTCAAAAAGCTTCTCTCCAGTGTGAAGTCTCTGATGTCTACAAAGGCTTTCCTTAACATTAAAAGTTTTCCCACAAGCTTTACATTCAAAAGGTTTCTCTCTAGTATGAATTCTCTTATGGATAATAAAGTGTCCACTCTCACTGAAAGCTTTTCCACAGTCATTACATTTAAAGCATTTCTCTCCAGTATGAATCCTCTGATGTCTACTAAAGCATCCCCTCTTTCTGAAGGCTTTCCCACATGTGTTACATTTGAAGGATTTCTCTCTGGCATGAATTCCCTGATGAGCAATATGTCCCTTCTCACAGAAGGCTTTTCCAAACTCATTACATTCAAAAGTTTTCTCTCTGGTATGAATTCTTTTATGTTTGGTGAAGCTTCTCTTGTAGTTGAAGGCTTTCTCATATTGCTTATACTCATGTTTGTCTCTATTCTGATCGCCAATAAAATTTGACCTTCTGCCAACGCTATTGCCACATTTACTGTGCTTACGTTGCTTCTCTCCAGCATGTATTCTATGGAATTTAATTAGGTCTGAGTGGTACCTAAAGGGTTTCTTGCATTTGGTATACTTAGAAAAATTATTCCCTAAGGAGAATGTATTACAAGTAATTATGGCAGAAATATCTTTGAAGGCCTTTCCAACCATCTTATATTTATAGAGACTTCTCCCCATTGTTCCTCTCCAAAGTGCACCAAAGTCTGACCCAAAGCTCAATCTTCTCCCAAACATATTACTCTGAGGTCCACTTCCTTTATCAGAAGTTTCTCTGGGAGTGATTGTTCGTTGTCTGGAGTGTCTCTCCAGGTTACCCTTTGGTTTTTCTAAATCAACATCATACTCCCTGGCTTTGTCCATCTTGCAATGCCAGACTGAGCCCTTTGGCAGTCTCTTCATGGATGATGCTTCTATGCAAATATTCTGCATCAGACTTGAGTTCCTTGTTTTAAATTTGATCTTGTTACTAAGGGAATCTGAAAAAATAAAAAAATTAAAAAAATCACTAGCCACAGAGTCTGTACTGAGAGCAAGGAACCTTCTTTAGAACAAGTTCTAGTTTCTGTCTCCTCACGTAAGGACAATGATGTTCAATTTGAACCAGGTAGAACAAGGACTGCTTGTTTGAGCTGAAACCAAGGACAGATAAAAAGATTGCAAAAAAGCACTTAGCTGCCTAGGACTAATAAGTTACATTCCAGTGTATTCAAACAATTATAGATGTCAATAAAAACATCATTTAATGGGAAGCCAAATTGTCTTCTGCATAACTAAAGAGCAGAAAGCCACAAAGGAATGGAGAAAAATCAGCAGAGAAATACCACTCAAATGAAAATATATTCAACTTAGAATCTATATTTTTAAAAAGTGACAGATTTAGAAGACCATAAGCAATTGGGGGAGTCTTAAGAATTACTAGGCTTTCCCCAAATTGGGAAAATCAAAAGAATCAATCCGGGGGGCAGAGCCAAGATGGCAGCATAGAAGCAGGAAAACTCCCTGCGCTTCCCCCATAACCACCTCAAATACCTATAAAAAAATGACTCTAAAAGAATCAAACCAATATATTTCAGTTAAGTGTGTCTCTATGTGGGTGTATTTGTATTTATATATATTTGTGTGTATGTGTACAAATATATGTGTATATATATATTTACATACATATGTGTAAACATATTTTAAATCAACAAAAACCTTAAAGAAAAAAGATTGAATGTAGAATTGATTGCTAATTTACAATTAAAAATTCATACAGATCCATTATTGTCAATCTACAACTGATAAATTAATTTTTTAAAACAACCAAGAAGAAAGGCATGGCACACCGCATAAAAGCAATTTGACTTGTTAGGAAAACTAAAAAATTACAAAACCCTAAATATCATATACTAATGTTAAGAGATTAACTTTATTTTTTAATGAGATAGGGAATTGTTTTATTTTCTGCTCTGAATTTCCTCACCCTATCCCCTACCCCTCGAGAAGGCAAGAAAAACCAAATCTATTACAAATATGTATAGCCATGCAAAACAATAATCATTTTTTAAAAAATTCAACAACCTATTTTAATAAATGACTTAAATAAAGGCACATATGATAATCCAACAAAATGTGGAAATGACATAAACTTTGGAGAAAGAGCTAAAAATACCCAAGAGAATTAGGCTTCACAGAGATCCCAACAGAATAAATCAATAGTTTGAAATTTGTAAGAAATGTAAGAGAGATAATTATCAAGTCCTATATATTGGCAAAGAAACACTCATTCCACAGTTGCAAAATAGGGGAGGTATGGCTAGAGAACTGGTCATCTTTAAAAGATGCAGAGATTTTAGGAAGCGCAACATAAGTAAAAAAAATATGGTGGGATACCTGATAATAAAGACTCTCTGAAGCCATCTTCAGGAAGGATGGAGTCCAGAAGGCAAAAGGTTCATGGACTTCCCAGATCAGACTATGCCTGTGAACAAGTGCCACGTTCCAACATGGCAGCCTCAGACCCCATACAAGGGCCAGAGGACCGTTAGCTGGGAGAAGTCGTTCACACACTGCACCAATGATTTAATCTACAGAGGGAATTCTTTGTGAGGAATTTCCTCCACTGACACAGGGACACACCTGATGCATGGAGGGGTTGATCCATCTGTTCAGTCACCTAACCAGTATGAGTCAGAGGCTCTGGTTCTCCTGATTTAAAGAACAGTTCTCTACTCATCATTCTGCCTTTCAAAGAAGACTAATGGGGGACAGACCCAAAAGGGAGAATGAGGAGCAATGGGTACAAGTTACACAGAGATAATTATACTTAGGTCTGATTTGAGGGGAAATTTCTTAATGATTAGAGCTTCACAAAAGAGGAATAGGCTGCCTCAGTGATGTTCCTCTGAACATAAGCTGCATCATCATTTGTCAGCCATCAGATATAGGCTATATAACCACCAAAGTTCATCCAACTTGTAACTTTTATAATTCCATGACATATCTAAAGTGAGACATTTATCTTTATTATGGAGAATTGGTATATTTTTTCTATTAAAATTTTTTTATATGGAAGAAATTAGGGGAGGAAACAGAAAACTGAAAAATAAGCATAAAAGGAAAAATAATTAAAATATATACAAAGTGTACCAAGTGCACTTTTAAGCTTTAATAGTTTAAACTGTTTCAAACTGTATTCCTGAAGAAATAATATAAGAATCATCTGGCTACCTAAAAACAGTAAAACAAACAAACAAAAAAACAACCTAGATACTATAATTGAAGAAATTACAAATGATAACTTCCCAGAAGGCAAAGTGAAAGTAGAAAAATATCTGCTCATCACTGCCTGAAAGAAACTGCAAAATGAAAACTCCAAGAAACGTTCTGGCCACAGTCCAGAGAAAAAATACTGTTAAGTAGCCAAAAGTAAAATGTAGCAATGGACCTGTCAGTACCACACACAAGATTTAGGAGCTACCACTACAATGAGGAGGAAATTTTGGAATATAATATTCTAAATGCCAAAAGGTATAGGTTTACAACTAAGAATAATCTATTACCTTGCAAAGCTGAATAAAATCCCAAAGGGGAAAAAATGGACCTTATATAGATTTTAAAATATTCCTGACGAAAAGATCAGAAATAAATTCATACTATGAAATTTAGTTACAGGAGTCAAGAGAAATCTAGAAAGGTAAACTACATTTGAGCTAAAGGAAGGGACTAGATGATAATGAAATGTTTATATTTACTAGAAGGAAAAGATTTCAATGCCGTTTCAGAGGCTTAATGTCTTCAAATGTCACAGATGGAATTAAATAAGATAATAGAGGGCTTGAAGGGGGAGCTGCCATGTTTTTATGTTCACAGGAGGAAAGAAAAGGAAATTCAATAGGTAGATATAAGGAAGAAAATAAATCATTAAGGAAATCAGAAAGGAAAAAAGGGAAATTTACAACAAGGGGAAAAAAGGCAATAATTAAAAATTATAAACTATTCACTGGAAGGTCAGATACTGAAGCTGAAATACTTTGGCCACATAATGAGAAGACACGATTCACTGGA
Organism: Petaurus breviceps papuanus; assembly: GCF_028583685.1. Taxonomy (NCBI): domain Eukaryota; kingdom Metazoa; phylum Chordata; class Mammalia; order Diprotodontia; family Petauridae; genus Petaurus; species Petaurus breviceps. Next base: position 7,754,825 of record NW_027186383.1, read on the forward strand.
AAAGACCCTGAAAAACTAAAGGCAGGGGCGGCCGGGTGGCACAGCGACCGGCTCCAGTGTCGGGCTGACCTGGGATCGAATCCGGGCTCAGACACTTAGCACCAACCCAGAATCACCTGGCCGTGTAACCTTGAACAAGTTACTTAACCCCGAGTGCTTTAAAAAAAAAAAAAAAAAGAAAAACTAAAGGCAAAAGGAGAAGGGGATAGCAGAGGATGAGATTGAAAAATGGAAACAAGAAACATGAACCTGGACAAACTCAAGAGATGGTGGCGGGCAGAAGGGCCTGGCCTGCTGGGATCCATGGGGTCATAAGGTCCCAGACACGACTGAATGACTGAACAACAACACCACCATTTTGATCAATTTTTTGCCAAATAGATAACTTGAATGAAAACAGATAATAGTCAACAACAAAAAAAATAAAGAATTATGAGAAATACAAAATTTAAATAAATCATTCTCAGAAAAAGAAACTAAATAAGTTATGAGTAAACTTCCAAAGAAAAAGCTCCAGGTCAGATGCATTTACAAGTGAGTTCTATCAAACATTCAAAGATTAGCTGGTTCCATTATATAAATTTTTTTGTGGAAATACACTTCCATGATGCCAAGACACTTTTGATGCCTAAACCAAGAAGAAAAGGAGCAGAGCACATTACAGACTAGTGTCCCTAATGAATACAGAGGCAAAAATATTAAATATTGGTAAAGGAGCTATAGCAACATATTGAAAAGAGTATACACTATGACTAGGTGGAATTTATACGAGGAATGCTAGACCAGCTCAATATTTTAGGGAAACTTTTAACATAACTGGCCATACTAATAACAAAAATAATTTTTAAAAGTCACAATTCTAGCAATAGATGTCAAAAAAGGCTACTGATAAAATATAACACCTACTTTGCTAAAAAAATTTAAAAAAACCCCAGGATTAAGTGATCTTTTCCTTAAAATGGTAAATAGTATCTATCTAAAACAAAGAAACAGCATACTATTTATTAGAGAAACATTAGAGATCTTTCCATGAAGACCAGCAGTAAAGCCAAAAATTTCATTATCATTACTATTACTACTAGAAATGCTCACCATAGAAATAAGACAAGAAAAATAAATTGAGGGAACAAACATAAGCAAAATTATTTACTTCTGTAGGTATGTCGATCTAGTTAGAGGTGCCTAGAGACTCAACTAAAAAACCACCTGGAACAATAACTTTAGCAATACAGAATATAAAATAAATCCACATATTCTGTCTTTAAAGAAATTACATTCAATATAATAAGAGAAAGTATAAATATTTGGAAGTCTACCCACCAAGACATATGCAGGTACTATGTGAACACATTTACAAAACATTCTTTAGAGAAACATAGACAAATAATTTTGGACATATTAATAACTCATGGTTGGATAGTGCTAATATTAAAAATAAAAAGGACAATACTTCCTAAATAAATTCAGTGTCATACCAATCACACCACCAAAGGATTACATTATAGAGCCAAAAATAAATGATAAAATTACATCTGGAAGAACAAAAAGTCAAGAAACTTAAGGGAAATGATTTTTAAAAGTGGAAAGAAAATGGGTACAAAGATGCAATTTGGGTATTACAAAGTAGTAATGATCAAAATTATTTGGTATATTGGTAAAAAACCAAAATGTCAGTCAGTGGAACAGATTAGGTATACAACACAGAGAGACAACAGTGTTCAATAAACCCCCAACACCAATGAGTAGAGTAAGAAGTCACTACTCTACAAAAATTCTGGGAACACTGAGAAGTAATCTGGTAGAAATTAGGTTTAGTTCTGTAACTGCTTCACACCTAGAATATAAAAGCTTACATCATCATGAACAAATTAGACAGATGGGCAAGGAAGGAGACACTTTAAAAACTATGGATAGATGAGGAGTTGACCAAATAGGGGATAGGAAAAACAAAGATAAAATAGACAATTTTGATTGCATAAAACTGAACAGGATTTGCACAAATAAAATCAATACAGTTAAAATGAGAAGGGAAATAGCTGGGGGAAAAAAAATCTTTGCATCAAGTTTTTCTGATAAAATTCTGAGACATTATACATGGAACTATTTGAAATGAATGAGAACAATAACCATTCCCCCCAAAAAGAAACGGTCAAAAGATAACAGGTCATTCTCAAAGAAGCCCAAACTATCAAAAACCATATGAAAAAATACTTCTAAATACTTAGTTATGCAAATTAAAATAACTCTGAGGGTTAAGAGGGACATTAACATAATGTTCATGGCGCTGCAGAAAACAACAGCAATTATATTCCCAAAGTCCCTACAGGAAACATGCTTTTGGACTCAAGAATACACCACTAGGGAAGGCCGGGTGGTGCAGTGAATAGAGCACAGGCCCTGGAGTCAGAAGGACCTGAGTTCAAATCCAGCCTCAGACACTTAACATAAACACTAGCCGTGTGACCTTGGGCAAGTCACTTAACCCCAATTTCCCTACCTTCCCCCCTCCAAAAAAAAAAGAATACACCACTAGGCATCTGATAGAGATCAAAGGCAGAGGAAAGGGCCCGTATACACAAAGATATTTCTATAAACACTTTTTGTTCTGTCAAAGAACTAGAAACCAAGGAGAGGCATCGACAGGGGATGCAAAACAAATTATGGGAGGTTCTTTTAATGAACTCTATAGATAGAAGAAATAATGAAAGGATGAATTCAGAGGAACTTTGGAAGAAAAGGCAGAACCGGAATAAATATACAATAACCACAACACTGTAAGGAAAAATCAGCGTGAAAGAACCATAATCAACGTCATGACACAACTGTGTGAGAAGGAAGCATCTAGCACACGGCAGGCGGGGGCTCCGGGGCAGACGCCTCCATCTTCGGACATGGCCAACGTGCCCATTTGCTATAAAGGTTTTTTTTAATAGTTGAGGTCATTTGGAAAGAAGGGTGATGTGAGTTATACTCCTCAAAAAGGAAAAGGAGTCACTGCAGCATTTTTTTAAATGGATTGACAAGAACAAGGGGAGGTCTGGAAGACATACAGACAGAGGAAAATCTTGTAACCCATGAGTTACATTTATTATATAATTTTGAAAAGAAATAAGCAACATGGAGCTGGGGGATGACAGACGTAATTCTCTTTTTAATTCTTTGTATGTAAAAATATTCACGTTTGCCCAGCTGCCTGCTACTCACTCACCTAGATAAGACCCTCTAGGGCCTCTGCCCTCGGGACTCCAAGCTGCTTGCTTCTCTAACAGGGAAGTCACATCTAGTCTGGAAACAGGAACCCCTGCACACAGGGACAGAAGACAATCAGAATTTAATTCCTCAAGGAGAAGCAGGGCGTGGAGGATGAGCAGAGGGAGAGTCACTGTTCTGAAGCACTCGGTGTTGTCTCCCAATGGAGCAGGGGTCCTGACTCTAGATCCAATTTCCTGCCCACCTCTGCTGTCTGCCCCAGATATGCTAACTGACCAATGAGCTCTATGGGGTCTTCATCCAACGGCATCTTGCAGTCTAGGCAACAGCTATTCTTTCCCCATTTGCTCTTTCCTGCCTGGAATGCTCCCAGATCCTTTACGGAAGGCACTCAAGTTTTCAAGGGTTTGACGCAACCAGAACAATGTTATCCTCAAAGAAGAGACCCAGAAGGACCTGGCCATCCTCAGAGATTCCCAGCTCCACCTGGCCCCAGTGCTGGATCCCCTCAGTCTCAGAGGTGAACTCCACTGGGCCTGACTACCTTTTAGGCAGCTGCCAATGCCAAGCTTCCCTGGCTTTGTTCTGCCACCAACATTCTGCCAGTACCTCACTATGGGAATGGAGCTTAGGACACACAAGTTTCTCAGGAATAAAAAATGGACAAAGGATGCAAAGTAGGAATGAGGTCACAGTGTGTGAATTGCACACTGGCTTCCTTGTGGCTGCTCTCCTGATCAGAGATGGCATTTTCAGTGGCTTTCCCTCATGCCCGGACTTCTCACCTACCCTGCCTGTCTTGGCTTCCTTTAGGTCACCGCTAAAATCCTACCTTCTACCAAAAGTCAATTCCAATCCCCATAATTCTAGGCCTTTCCTCTGTGGATCATCACCAGTTTAATCTGCTGGCATTTTGTCTGTGCAGCACTTTGTATGTTGTCCCCCCCATCTGACTGTGAGCTCCTGAGAGCAGGGGCTGTTTTTGTTGTTCTTCATATGGGCAGTTCTTCACAGAGTGCCTGGTACATAGCAGGGGCTTAATAAAAGTTTACTTACTTAAGTAAGCAGGCTATGTAATACGTAAGCAATAAGGAATCCCAAAGAACAGGAACAAAAGATCTCACTGAGGGAATGTATCTTAGGAAGAGAAGAGGAGCTGGCATGGGGCCGGGGAGAAGCAAGGGGGTGGACTGCCCCAGAGCTTCCCTGGAACCCCACGGTATGTATCACAAGAGAAAAAAGAAAGCCCTTGCATGTGAGGCATAGTGCATACAACCTTCTGGGAGAGTGGATCGGTCAAGATCTGAATTAGGCTCAGGGGGAAAATCAATCCACCCTCACTAAGAGAGGCAGATGCATACCAGACACTGGGCAAGCCCACCAAAGCGCCTCCACTGAGAAAACCATGTGGACATATTAGAAAGAAAACAAGGGGTACAAAAAAAACGTCAGGTCATTTGGGGGAAGAGGCACAATCAGCTATGGGGACCGGGGTCCTCACGTGGGAGGTAACATTTCAGTTGTGCAAAACCTGGAGACAGGAGGCAGAAGGCACTGCCTAGAGGAGGACGCACAGAGGGCAAAGTGAGATGGTTGTGAAAAGCCTGGAAGGGCAGGAGGACCCCATGTTGTAAAGGCTTCAGATGGACAGCTAAACCAGAAGCATTCTCTCTACGGGTCACAGAGGGGCTGAGATGCTTCCAAAGCGCCAGGCAGTCTGGAACACTTTTGTCAAAACTCTGTTCTGCATATCACACAGGGAGAACTGCGCTTACCCACAAAGACCAGGTTCTCATAGGTCTCCAACATCACGTCCCTGTACAGGGCCCTCTGGGCTGGCTCCAGGCGTCTCCACTCCTCCCGGGTGAAGTCCACAGCCACATCCCTGAAGGTCAGGGATTCCTGAAACACATTCCTGCTCAGCCAGGGACCACGCCTCCTGAGAGTCCTGCATCCCTGCTCCTCGCTCCATACTAGACACAGAAGCTTGTACACATTTGATTACCTATGTCACCCCGACAATACTCTCCAAAAGGAACCCCCTAAAAACCATGCCCTTTACTCCTGAAGCGCCAGACCACACAGGAGAATCAGTCTCCATCTGACCACTGAACACACAACACTAACTTTGGCAATCACAGTCCAAATATTAATCTCTCCTTAAATACATTTGAGAGATTCCTCAGTTACTGACCAACTCATTCAGGAGACAATATTCCATGCTCAGAGTTCTCAATAATATTTTTAAACATTAATGGCACTTGGGTTTCTCTCGGGGCACCACCTTTCCTTGCTCCTCGGAGAGAGCTCTGAATATCGGATTTTGTTCAGTGCATCAACTAAATTTTTAGAGTCAGTGGTTTAAATGCTAGTGCCCTTGCGTCCCCTGCCCTTTTTACTTAAGTTTCTGATTTCTGAGTTGTGGTATATAGTAGGAAGCTGTTTATAACAGGCTGCCTGTTCCTTCCTCCTACTTTCATCAAGGCTGCCCCAACTAGGCGTAGGGGCTTTTTCTCATGAAGATTTTGTAAAGATAGGAAAATAAACTCTGGGATCAGTCGTTAATGAAATCTTTTTTGATAGACTTTAAAAAAGAAGAACACTCCATCATCTTTTCCAAGAAACTAGCAAACGTTACTTATTGGAATTTAGAAATCGATCTTTCAGTGCTCTCAGAACTGGGCAGCCCCTGGCACCCCCATGCTTGGTCTCTTCTCTTTCTTCATGGGGCACGTGAGAGACACAGCTTCTCGGTCCCTGAAGGCAAAATGAGGTCTCCACAGATCTCCAGACAAAGGCTTCCATGCTGCTGTTTTTCCTCATTCTTGCTTTATCCACAAACACTGTCAGGATGCCTAGTTTAATTGGGGCTTGGACCAAGCTGTCTGTAAATCTGTTTTTCCCCACTAATGCTCATTGCTATTTTAGGAAGTGGTCCTCTGGACGATGAGGGGTGGAAAGGCTGGAAGGGACATCTGGTCCGGCACAGAGAGAGGCAAGCACCCCTGATGAGCGGTCATTCAGCCCCAGGTGGAAGTCCCCTAGGAGGCTGAGGCATCTCTTCTCCCTCATTTTCAGGAAGTCTGTTCTCATATAACTGTGTATTCACCTCTTTCAATGTCCACTCATCGTTCCTAGTGGTGCCCTCTGGGGCCAAGCAGAACCAATCCTCTTCCACTGGTCCAGCTCTCGTGTGACCCTTCAATCTCTTCCAACCCAAGCACCCTAAGTCCACCCATGGCATCCTCCTCTGCAAAGATGTCAAGCCCTTTCTGCATCCTGGACAGCTGCCTCTGGACCTTCTCCCACTTGTCTAAGCAGAGGGAACACAGTCCTGCAGAATGTAGATTCATTCAAGCACCCAGAGGCACTCTCGCCTACACCACTTCTCATCCTCCCTCACCCCTCTAATCCCTGCTTCCCCCTTTTCTCCTTCTGTCTCTTTCTCATAATTTTTGCTTATCTGTGTAGATGCATACCCAGCAATAGAGAGTAAGGTCACTGGGGGAGGGGTAGCTTCACTTTTACCTTTGTGGCCCTGGTGCCTGGCACATTGGAAGCATGGATGTTTGCTGATGTTATTTTGATATTTGCTGAACTGAACTGAAGGAGAAAAAGGGGAGAAGGGAGGAGAGGAGAGAAGAATTCAAACTCACCTGAAATGTGGCTACGAGGAATCCAGAGGTCATTCCCTCCTTATCCTCCATCCTGCTGCCTGGGGAAGGGCTGAGCTGGAGGAGAAAGAAGCCATGAGGGGCAGACACCGCTCAGCCCCAAGCCCTTCCGCACTGTCAATGATGCCCCTTAGTTCATCCTCCCATCTACCTTCTCTACCCATCTTACACTCCTCAAGAACGTCTAGGTGGACTGAGATCGCTTACTCTTTTCACCTTCTCATGGGCTTTCCACCCTGGGAAGGAGCCTGTCAGAGAGGGCTAGTGGGCCGATGCTGCTTGTAGAGCAGCAGGGGGCTCAGAGCTGTGACTGTCCATCTCTCCCCTGCCCCTCTCTCTCACTCTCCCCTATTTTCCTATGCCCCACACTGGGAAAGATGCCTTCTCCCTGCCCCTCCTTTGGAAATCCTCACCTCTTTCCCCAAGTACTCAGGCCAAGCCCTCCATCATCATGCTATCCTCCCAGTATGACCTCTTGGTCCAGCCAGGATGACCATGAACTGCTGGACCTTCCAGGATGTCTTCCTTCACATCAGGCACTGCCCTGGAGCTCCAGAGAAAAGCGTCAGGCCAGAGTCTTCTCCTGGGAGTATCCCCCATCACCTTCCCCTTCCAGTAAAGCTAGAACCTGGGGGCTCAAAAGCAAAATCACTTCAACTGAGGCCCTCTCTTTGGGGCTCAGATCCCCACCTCCGGCTGGCCGGTGTGCCCCTGGTGCTGCCAGATGGGACCCTGAGGACACTACCCAGGGCCCCTCATGGCAGATGGGAAGGAAGCAGCAGAAGAGACCTGAAATCACAATCACACAAATAACTCAGTGAGACAGCCACAGCCCTGGGCATGCAAAGGGACTGGTGGGGAATTTCATCCTTTCAAGGAACATTTAAGGGAAAAAAATGCACCCACAGAAGGGGAAACAAGACCCTATGGACTAATGAATGGTTAGCAACTCCCAAGAGGCCATGGGCATTTGGTGAGGAATGCTTTGGCCAAGGCTGCTGCTGCATCATCATCCTCATCCTCATCATCTTCATCATCATCTCTCACACACAACACACACACACACTCACTCACATGCACATTTTGTTCAGGGTATATTTTAATGAAAAACTTTAATAATAAAGGACATTTTTATTTATCAAACTCAAGAAGGCAAACCCTAACTAACCTTAGTTTCTTTTTAAATTAACAAGTGAATCTTACTTTAAGATACAAACTTTGCAAAGAGCTCCTCTCAATCACACTCTTCCCCTTAAAATTAGATTCAGAATACCCTTTAAGCCTCATTTTCCTGATCCAATTCTTCCTTATCAAAGCCAACATAGGAAATCATGGCCTGCTGACCAGAGGCACATCCTTTTCAAACATATGTTATAGTTTTTGCTTTTCCTACCCACACTAATAGAGGCCCTGGAAAACAAAGTGAATAGGGGAGTCAGAGGGGAACAAAAATATCTAACTGAATATTTCCTGGAGCTCACTAACAGAAGAGGCAGAGGCCTCTTGAGGTAAAACAACGGAACTGGGCTTGCCAAGCGGAAACACCCCTAGAGCCAGTGAGCATTGCCTCTCAGAGCAGGAGGAGGGTCTTGGATTGACTGGTGACCAAGTCACTAGACACACCTTCTTACTCTAGCAGCAGAGGGTACAGGAGTAAGAAGAAGGGAAGGAAGCAGGAACTGATCATAGAGTTGTAGCTGGAAGACCCCAGAGAATGGAAGATACACCAGCCCCAGGCAGGCTCAAAGTCCTAGGGGCTACGGGTACATAAGGGAGTGCCTAAAACACACCAGGAACACAATGTACGTAACTATGCACACATACATCCACCTGAACTTTCACACATATAAAGATAAACACACACATCAAAACACTAACACTTACATGGGCCACACCCATACTCAGTTCAACCAAGCAATTAATAAGCACGTTTTAGTCAGACAATAAACATTTTTCAATTCTGGCTATGTGCCAGGCACTGTGCAGACAAAGGCAAAAAACAGTCCTTGCTCTCAAGTCGTTTATACTCAAATAGGACAGACAACATGTAAACAATTCCATGCAAACAAGCTTTGGACAGGATAAACTGGAAATAACCAACAGAGGAAAGGGACTCAAATTAAGAGGGATTGGGAAAGGCTTCTTGCAGAAGGTGGAATTTTATCTAGGACTTGAAGGTGGTCAGGGACACCAGGGGGCTGACCAGGAGGAAGAATATTCTAGGCATGGAGGTCAGTTAGTGCTGCTCAACTGCAAAATGTGGGAGGTTGTAAGGCAGAAGAAGTCTAAAGAGTGTGTGTGAGTGTGTGTGTGTGTGGGGATAGGTTAAGTAGGGGGTGACGTGATCAGAGCTGTACTTTAGGAAAATTATTTTAGTAGCTCAGTGTAGGATGAAGTGAGGCAGGCAGACTCTCCACCTACCACATCCTCCTTTCCCCCGACCAAGTAGCTACTGCAATAGTGCAGGCATGAGGTGATGAGAGTGTGCACCAAGGTGGTAGTAATATCAAAGGAGAGAAGCAGGAGCTGCAGAGGTGAAATCCACAAGAGATGTTGCAGAAGTGAAATCCACAAGACATGTTGCAGAAGTGAAATCCACAAGAGATGTTGCAGAAGTGAAATCCACAAGAGATGTTGCAGA
>NW_027186383.1:7764359-7764689 GCF_028583685.1 Petaurus breviceps papuanus
TCCACAAGAGATGTTGCAGAAGTGAAATCCACAAGAGATGTTGCAGAGGTGAAATCCACAAGAGATGTTGCAGAAGTGAAATCCACAAGAGATGCTCCAGAGGTGAAATTGACAAGAAAACCGACAAGACTTGGCAAAAGCTTGGATATGGGGGAGGGGGTGAAGGCGAGAAGAGCTTGAGGATGACACTTAGGGTGCAAGCCTAGGTGCCTTAGAAGATGGTTGTGATGGGGTGCTTGGGATCTATATTTGTAAACTCAATCTGTAAAACTTCGTAGCATCAGTCTGTAAAACAAACCAGTTTGTAAAATCACACTCTATCTCCCCCCC
>NW_027186383.1:7764789-7784954 GCF_028583685.1 Petaurus breviceps papuanus
ACTTCGTAGCATCAGTCTGTAAAACAAACCAGTTTGTAAAATCACACCCTATCCCCCCCCCCCCCCCCCCCCAGTCTCAGAGCATTAACTCTGCCCCTTCCCCCTGCAGAACTCTGCCCAGCAACAACTATCTCAGCTTGGAACAGTACCAAGCTGCACCTGTGAATCCTTCACAAAAGTATCTATAAACATTCCAGCTCAGGCAACTATTATCTCCCCCTTGTACAGTGCCCCACTGCCCCCATGAATCCTTCGGTACCCTATCTCTAGGCTGACTCCTTGGCTGTCTCAATGAATCCTTCAGGACCCTATCTCTGGGTTAACTCCTTAGCCCATTATCCCCTGAGTCTCGGTTAGCCTTGGTTCCCAGCCATTAATCTTATCAAACATGACACTGATGTGTGGGCAAATTGGGCGCTTCTCAGTCAGCCCTGACCGCTAGCTGACTTAGTGCTGTTTCAGGCCCAAAACCACACCTCCAGGAAGCCCCCCCCCCCTCGGGCTACGTCCCAGTGAATTATGGGCAATATGCCTCGCAGTTGACATTAAAAGTATATGTTCCTTTAAGCATTGACCACGCCTTAACTCCTCCCTAATCCCACCCTTACTCACCTAGTTAGCATAATTGACACCTGATTTACTATTGTAACTCTTTATAAACTATACCAATGACTTTTTTTAAGGTTGCAGGTTCCCTAAGAACCCCTGCCCGCTGTAAAGCATAACAATAAACTTTTACAATCTTGACTTAAAAGACTGCTTGCCCCGTGTGAATTCCTTCCAGACCGCCCAGCAGGGATTCTGGTCATTGGAGCCCCGGTACCACCTATCACCCCCCTCTTCACTTCCAGCCCAAACCTCCAGTCATCAACTAGGGGAGTCATCAACCTTGTGGACAGCGTCTAGTCCAGACCCTGGGGAGGTGCTGCAGAACTTATCTCGGAAGCAGCCTCACCATCACATGGTTTAACATGGGAAAAGGATAGTTTATCGGTGAAGCTAGATTAACACCACTTTGCTACTGGCCCTAAGGCTCACCGGGCCTTTCCACCTGCTCGGAGCCTGAGACCTCCAGAATACCTGTTGTCTCTCCCTTAAGCTGTGAGCTCTTAGAAAGCAGTGTTTGTCTCCCCCGCTTTTCAAAAATCCCCAACAATTACCAAAGAAAAGGCTTAAGAAAGGCTTCCTTCGGGTCTTGGTGTTCCTGGAGGAGAGTAAAACGTATTAAGGGAGGAAAGACAGGTTTGGCCCAGGCTGTAAAGGGCTTAAAATGCGCACAGAGGATTTCGTGTTTTATTTCAGAGTCCAGGAGGAAGGAGTGCAGGATGGACGTGGGGAGGGCCTGGAGGAGGAGGATAAATCAAACCTGGAGCTGCTCCGGGGGAGGGGGCCCCTCTTAACACTGGGCACCTGGTGGGGCGGCAGGGGAGGAAGGGAAAGGATGGAGGGCGGGGGAGGGAGCAGAAGATAACGCCGCCGGGTTTGGGGGAAGGTCCTGAAGGATTTCGGGAACAAAAGCACAGCAACCTCGAGGCTGAGGGACGTGGGAGGAGGGCGGACGGTCACACGCACACACACGTGCACCCTAACAAGCGCTTGCACACCCACTTGCACCAGCACACGCTCAGGAGCTTATCTACACCAACTGCGTGCACACACATCCTTTCACACATGTAAACAGAAACTCAGAGCCACAAACAGCCCCAAGAACCAGCGGCTTGGGCTGCGGGGTCGCTCGTGCACACTGCCACAACTGACGCCATCCCGGACAGGAGCCGAGGACCGCTAACGTCGGCTTAGGAGGCGGTGTTGGGGAAGCGCATGCCCCGCCCTCTCTCCCTGGGACAGCTCCGCAGACGCACCTCGGAAGGGGGAGGGGGAGGGGACGCAGGAGCTGGTGCCGCGCACGCTTGCTCAATCGTACCTTGCCTCCCTCGCTCATCTTGGTGGCTGCGAGCAGGCAGCCGGGAACGGGGAGCGCGGAGCCGCTGCGGCGCTTGCGCTCTTGCTCCCTTCCTCTCTCTGGTTCAGCGGATCAGAGGCGCACTCAGGGAGGTAAAAGAGCCATTCCCGTGATGCATTTCACTCTGCAGCAGTGTTGACAGCCCAGAGAGCCGGGCCCAGGGCCAACGGGGCCCTCTGCAAAGCATTCTGGGAAGTAGAGTGCGGAAGCCGCAAGTGCTAGCCCAAAGCGGGCGCTTTGAGTCGTTGATCTAGACTACATCTCCCAGAAGGCCCCGCGGTTCTCCTTGAGTCTGCGCGCTGGAGGGAGGCTGTGGCGCTTCCTTTCCTGGCGGTGCCTTTGGTTTCCCTGGGCCTTAACCTTATTCAGCTGCCCCTTAGGTCTGAAGTCAATAAAGACCTCTTTGTCTGATGCTGATATAAGAGAGTTGAATGATTCAATTCCTGGTCCATAAAGAGGGCAGGTCTCCGTGACCCCCAAGGCCCCCTGCAGCCCCAGCTCTATGACTTGTAACCTCACGTTCAGTTCTGTGGGTCACCCCTAGTCTGACCAGGACGGAGGAGAGCCGACCCTACACGCCCCTTTTAGGGACCTGGGTCTCTTGGTGCCGTCACTAGGACCCCCTGATCGTCTTCACCTGAACTTTGGATCGGCTGCCTCACCCCCTAGTGGTGCGGATGGGTCTTGTAACCAAGCCTTGGCCATGATCCAGACTCAGGTTCACCAGGTGAGGCTGCCCCCACAGCCAGACAGAACACAGGCATGTTCAGGTGGGGAGGATCGGGGGGCGGGAAGCTGGTTCAAGGAGGCTGAGCCAGGGACTTACTCCAAAGCAATGAAGAAGGGAATGTCACTCCAACACACGCCGGGACCTCCTTCCACCTGTCCGGCCAGTGCTGGAAGAGTCCGCGCGGAGCTCGTCTTGGTGTGTGGTGCCAGGGGCTGCGCTGAGGCCTGGACGCCCTGGTCCGTGTTCGCTTCCTTCTGCGGGCTGTTTCATTGACCGGTCCGCTGCGGGGTGTCAGCCTGGGCCTGTCAGGCCCTTCCTCCCCCTTTTCTTTGTCCCTTGGCGTCATCAGGGCTTTGTTTCTCTAGACGGGTTTGGTCCTTTCTGCCTCTGTAGAGCGAGTGCGCTGTACAGGGAAAGTCACGCAGGGAGGCTTGTCGTGCTGCAAATATCGGCGTGGTCGGCCCTTCTGCCCTATTACTGGGGCTGAGCGCTTTCTTTCTGTACCATATTTGGTAACTGTACTAAGTTATTTCTGCTTGTGTGTGCGTGTGTTGTGGGGGGCGGAGACCCGGCCCCACCGCATCACCTCGTGCCCCGCTCCAGTCCGGTGTGCACTCAGCCACCCAGGTGCACAATATCCCACGCACACCCTCCAGGACCAGATACGAAAGGAGGATCTTTGTCATTCGAAGCCATTCGTAAGCGCGCCCTGTCCTCCCCGGCTCCCAGACAGGTAGTCCCCGGTGCAGGCTGTCCCACGAGCACGCCCTCCTGTTCTCTGGGAATGCTGCCCTCTTCTGTGCACTTTTCTTTGAAGCTTTGCGGTTGTCTTCAAGTCCTTGTCTGCTTCCCTATTTGTGACTTGGCCTTCCTGGCACCCGGCTCTTTTTTTGTAGCCTCATTCTCGTTTCTGCAGGATTGTTTGACCTTTCATGTCCTGCTGCTGTTTCCACAGCTCAGTCTGGGGGCTGCAAGTTTTCAGTGCTCTGACATTGTACCATCCTCCTTGTCTGAGCTCGGAAAGTTCCTGACCCAGCACTGGGCCTGCTGGCTTGTGTGTAGTTGACTTACGTGGGCTGCTGATGGATGCAGCCACTCTTACCCGTTAGGAAGATCTGTGGGTTCAGAGAGACTCGGCCGCTGGGCTGACTCCCCCTTGGTCTAGGGATCCTTCCCTGGTTATTTGGCTGTTGGCTGATGTGCTAGACCAAGGATTAGAACCGAGTGGCCGCTGCTCTGCTCCTAGGCTGGCACTGATGTGTTCTGGAACTTATCCCTTGCTCAGTCCACAGCTTAGGACTCTCTCTGACTTGAATCAGGGACCCGGAACTGGGCAGAGCTGCCTGATGGCACACACTCATGCCCTGTGCAGTAGTTCAGGAATCCTTCCTGCCTGCCTGAGCTCTGGAAGGCTCCCCACTGCAGCTGCCATCTTCCCACTCCTGACCAGCCTGTGCCCTGATGTGTGCAGACCTCTCTCTCTCCCTAAGCTCTCCTGGACTGGAAAAATGACTCCTTGGGACTTTTTCTTGACTTTCCTGCTCAGGATTAGGTCTGGTGCATTGTCTAGATTGCTGTGGAGAAACGTGGTGGGTGAGCTAGACAGAACTTCCTCTCATTCTGCCGCTCTGACGCTCCCTCTTCTCCATATATTTGTAATGGGATTTTTTTCTTTCATTTTCACAATGGGGGAGAGGGAAGGTGAGAAGAAAAGGCAGATCTTCATTTGAAAAAATACTCTTAAATGCTTGTTCTCTGACTCCTTATTGGCATCTGCAGTCATACTGGGCCAATAAAATTAAATAAATTAATTTTAAAAATTAAAAAATTTATTTTTTTACTAGTTCTAGGAACTTCTCTTTCCCCATGTGTCCAAAGTCACAGGTAATAAGGCATTCAGTCGTGTGCTGCCCCTCAGGGACCCACTGCTTCTTGGTACATTTAGTGGAATGAGTCCAGTGTTGGATTCCACGTTTCCAGGTGCTGGCATTGTCTCAGCGGGAGGGCACGGCCGGAGGCCCTTCTGGGCCCATGTCCCTACAGCCTTCATCAGCCTTTGGCCAGTCATCCACCCTGGGAGTTGTGCTGCAGTTTTTATGAACCACCTCCTTCCTGGTGTTGTGCGAGCTCCCGTGTCTCACGGCACCAGCAGCTGTATTAGCCTTCCCTGGCCAGCAGCGTGTGCTGACTTCATAGACTGCACGCTTCTGCCCAGCTCTGTCTGGCATGCAGCGGCCTCCTGGGCACTGGACAGAATGTCCGTGGTTTGTTGTCATTGCAGCGTCATGCCCAACAGTCTGTGGGCTACCCAGTTACAGCATGCTTCAAAGGCAGGTACTTTAGCCTAGCTTCAGGATATAGTCAACCCCCTGCTGCAGAGCACTGCTGGTCCCTGGAGACCATGGAGGACTGGGAGAGCCAGAGCCCCTTGAGCTGCAGCTGCAGGATTGGTAGAAGATGTGTGTGTGTGAGGCACCTGGCCAAGGCCGGAACTTCCAGTTCACATCTGGCCATCCTCAGGTTCCAGAAGGCCTCTGTGAGCTTTAAGACAAATTGGCCTTTTCTGCCTTCCTGTTCCTGGCTTTCCTTAGTCATTTTGTAAGCATCAGTGAGGTCATTTATTAATTTAGGTATATAAGCATTGTTCTTGACAAAGTTTAAAAAACACAAATGTTGACCACTGTGCACTCGCAGTTTTTTTTTAAACAAATTACAGTAATGCCAATCGTCCCCTCCAACTAAAGCAGCATTAAGAGGTGTTTTAAGTAGCGAGAGGATGCACTGTCTTTTCACTATTCATTTTGGTTAGTGTGGCTCCATATCTTGACTCTTAATTCACTGACAGCAATAAATTTGTATTGAAATAAATGTAACAAAACAGCATAGTCTTTTTCATTAAAATAATTAATATGGGGTGGCTAGGTGGCATAGAATAGAGTGAATAGAGCACCGGCCCTGGAGTCAGGAGGACCTGAGGTCAAATCCAACCTCAGACACTTAACACTTAACTAGCTATGTGACTTTGGGCAAGTCACTTAACCCCAACTGCCCCTTCAAAAAGAAAAAAAAAATAATATACCCCTCCCCTCCACCATTTGAGAGAGAAAAAAAAATGTCCAAATTCTCACATGAGCAGTGTCATAAAAATCTATCTTTCTGCATTTTAAGTTCCTTGTCTTTCTGTCTGTAGGAATGTCATGCTTCATAGTCATTCTTCTGCTTATGTTTTAGCACTGTGGTATCCAAGTTCTAAGTCTTTCAAAATTGTTTTTCTTTATAATGTTATTTTACAACTGTTCTCCTAGTTGATCCCTCTTCATTATTTCATAGAATTTATTCTTTAGTAGAGAAGTCATCAAAGCCTATGGACAAGCAGTTCTCAAAAGAATTGCAAACGATTAACAATTCTCTGAAAGAACATGCTAAACCACTAATGAGAGAAATGAAAATCAAAATCACCCTAAGGTTTCACTTATCGGATTGTCAGAGATGACAAAAAAAAAGGAAATGACAAATGCTGGAGGGGACGTGGAAGAAACAGGCACAGTGATTCACTGCCAATTGGTCCGGCTGTTCTATGAAGCAATTTGTAACTATGTCCCCAAAGTCACTGAACTACTCAATTAAACTACCATTTGGCCCAGAGATACCACTCACTACTTGGTCTATACAAAGAGGGAAAGGATTCATGCACAAAAACCTTCATAGTAGCTCTGTTTGTAGTGTCAACGAAATTGAAACTAAGGGTATGCACATCTATTGGGGAATGGCTGAACAAATTATGGAACGTGAATGCAGTGGAATAATTATTAAACCATAAGAAATTATGAAGTGGATGATTTCCAAAAACCTGGGAAATACCTGTGCCAAGTGAGGAAACCAGAACAATTCATACAATAATAATAACATTAGAAAGAAAAACAACTTTAAAAGACTTTTGAACTCTGATCAATGCCATGTCCTACCATGGCTCCAGAGGACTCATGAAGTATCCTACCTACCTCTTGGCAGAGATGTGATGAACTCAAGCTGCTGAACAGAACATGCTCTTTTGGACACAATGTAGGAATCTGTGTTGTTTAGCAATACATACTTGTTACAAGGGTTGCCCTCCCCAAGTGGGAAGGGAGTAGGAAGGCAAAGGGAGGGATAAGTTAGAAAAAAGGAAAAAAAAGAAAAGACAGTCACTAACTAATCTTTTTTTTTTTGCATTAACATAAAATAACAACAGAAACAAAAAGGCTCTCAGAAAGCCCAGACAAACAGGACAGACTTGAAAGCTATAGGGTGAATTTATTGATAAGTACTTTTAAAAAGCAAGTTTTTATAGAGAATTAACACAATGTATAGTCTTGTTTTTCTGTGCCATGTATAATGAAAATATCCGTTTTATTTGGTGTTTAAGTTGAGAATAATTTTTTTTTTTTTTGCTTTTTGGAGGGCAGTTGCAGTTAAGCAACTTGCCCAAGGTCACACGGCTAGTTTTTTGTGTGTGTTGTGTCTGAGGCTGGACTTGAACCCAGGTCCTCCTGACTCCAGGGCCGGTGCTCTATTCACTGTGCCACCTAGCCACCAATAAAATAAATTTTTAAGAGTGCTTCAAATGACGACTAAGAAAACTGTAAATAAAAATAAGTTGGCTAAAGATTAATCAGATTGTTAAGATTTATTAGTCTTAAAGTCTTTTTGGTTCCTCATGGTTTTTTTTCTCTAATTTTCAAGATTTATCTAGTTTTGTCCTTTCATAAAGCTTTTATTTGTATGTTTTTTTTATTTAAAAAACTTTTAAATTTAATTCATTAATCCTTCGTCTATTTTGTTAATGTATATTTTTAGGACTGTAATTTTTCCACTTGTTTAGTACTTTAGCTACAGCCCAGAAATTTTAGTGTATTGTCTTGTTATTATCATTTTTTCATATTATTGTGGTTTCTGTTTCTTCTGCAACCCACTCATTGTTTTGGGTTTCATTATGAATTCTACATTCTAATTTGTTTTTATTCTATTCCCCTTTATTGATTATTATTGATTATCTTCCTATATTGATCACTATATATACTATTAGAAAAACATGTTTAGTATTCCTGCCTTTTAAATTTATTTGAAATTTTTCTGCATCCTAATACATGGTCCATTTTATGCACTAAGAAATATATGTTTTTAATGGTCCCATCTAGAAGACACCATAAAATGGGATATTCCCACTGAATAGTACCCTCACGCAGGAAGAGGTATGTACCTTCAGGAGGAAATGTGGGTTCCATGAGAGATTTAATTTGAGGGGAGTTGGTGCAGTGGGAAGCCACCTTCTTTGAGTGTCATGTTTGCATATACATATCATGCTTTAGGAGCAGGGATGTAGGAGCTCCAAGGGATAGCTGATAACCAGAAAGTAGTATAAGGAACAGGGACTCAGAGACAAGATGGCAGAGTCACTGGAGCACAGAATGATCACGGAGAGCGCAAAGACAAGCACTATAGAATTTGGGAAAGAGTCATTTTTACTGCATGACTGCTTTTACTCAACACCTCCCATGCAAATAGACACTTCTGAGAATGAGGCATGAGAGAAAAAAGGGATGATGGGATGACATCTACAAAGGCAACACTTTAGAAAGCTTTAACTTTCAGAAACTCACTTTAAGAGGAACACAGATTTTAAAAGATACATATATATGTATATATGTACATATCTAATATATATGTACTTATTTACAAGTAACTATGTAAAGGTAAATATCCAAACTGTATAACTCATGCATCACAGAATAAAATTTCAAAACAGACTGGAAGGGAAGAGAATCAATGAGGACAACAAAGCAAAGAAAAATTTATTTTAGAAAGGGTGCATAAAAAGAAAACATAAGTTGGAGGGGGGAAAGAGAGGAGGTTTTTAACTAGTCATTGAGAAGGGAAAGAGAGGGGACAAAAAAGGGGAAGAAACAGATATCTAAATAAATAAAAGGAAGGAAAAAACAGTAAATTAACTAAACCCCCAAATCTTTGGAAAGGATTGATCAGTAACAACAAGAGTGGGAAGAAAGAATTTAGTCACATCAAAATAGTTTAATAAAAATTAATCCTAGGAAGTATTGACTTAAAAGAGGAAGATTCTAAAAATCTAACATATAATTTTGTATGTGAATGGATTAAACCAGAGGTATCAAACATATGGTCCATAAAACTCCTCTGTGCAGTTCAACTCAGATGAACATATAATAGGGGAAAACTTAGCAAAATAAATAAAAACATAATATAACATAGATAACATTACGTTTTAAAGCTAAGTTGGTATGTGGTCCACAGGAATTCTTTATACAGAGAGTAGTGGCCCCTTTTTGTATGTGAGTAGGACATAACTGAACTAAATCAAATAAAATGAAAGTGTCAGAATAGCTTAAAAAAAACCAAAGCCCCATAATCCAGTGGGTATGTTCCACACAGAAAAAGTGAGAAACTAGAGTAAAATTTACTCTGCATTAGGTGAATATGAAAAGCTGAAATTACAACCATGCTACCACACTAAGTAAAAATAAAAATTCACGATCTCAAGAAATAAATAAGGAAATTACAATTATGCTTAAAGGAACTATAGACAATGAATCAATGGCCATATTAAACATATGCACCAAATGACAAATGAAGAGAAAAATTAACTGAATGACAAGATGTAGATAGGAACACAATAAATAGCAGCAGACTGTAATCTTCCTCTCAATACTAGACAAATTGAAAAGAATATAAAAGATAAATAAACTGTTGGTGAATTTAGAGCTAAAAGATTTATAGCTTCTAAATGTATATCAAATATATACATGTTTATTAAAATATACATTATTTCTAAGCACCACATAGCACCTCTACAAAAACAGACCATTCCTTAGGGACACAGAAATACTGTAAGAAAATTAAAAAAAAATCAGAAACACTAACTGCACCTTCACAGAAGATAATACAATTAAAAAGCAATCAAGACATTTGGGGAAGCACAGCAATGGAAACTTAAATACTGAAATGCTAAATGATAACTGAGGCAAAGAGCAAATTATAGAAACAGTAACAGCTTCAAATTCAATAGTAAAAATGAGACAAAATTTCCAAATTTCTGGGATGCAGCTAAAGCAGGCTTCAAAACGAGAAATTATTTCTCTAAAACATATAGTAATAAAATATAAAAAGGGGATTCATGAACAGAATATGATTTTTTTAAAAACTGAAAATTAACAAAGTACAAAGGAGAATATATTGAAGGATAGAGAAAACAATAAATTAGAAATGAGAATTCAGAAGTGATAAAAACAAAAATCAAATTCTGAGAAAAGACTGCCCTACTCCACCTCCTTTTCTTTACAAAGATGGTGAACTATGAGTGTGGAACAGTATATACAATGTCAGTTTTTTAATGTATTGGTTTGTTTTTCTGTAGTTTTTTCAAGCTAAGAGCTGTCTCCTAGGATAGGATAGAAAAGGCATAGGTTGAGAAACGCATAGGTGGTATGAAAACCAAAAAGAACCACAATCGGCTATTTTAGAAAGGAAAGATGACTCTCCTGGTTGAAGGTGTCAGAATCATATGAGTTCTCTGGTGCTATGAAGGTGTACTTCCTGTATGAAGCCCCTCTATTTCATCAACTGCTGTTTCTTTCCAGTATGACTTTTCTGATGGATAATAAGGTTAGATCTCCTGCTGAAGCCTTTCCCACATTCATTACATGTAAAGGGTTTCTCTCTTATATGAGTTCTCTGGTGGGTTATAAGATTTGCTTTCTGGCTACAGGCTTTCCCACATTCCTGACATTCAAAGGGTTTCTCTCCATTATGAGTTCTTTGATGACAGGTGAGAGATACTCGGTGGCTGAAGGCTTTCCCACATTCATTACATATAAAGGGTTTCTCTCCAGTATGAGTCCTCTGATGAGTAATAAGGCTTGCCCTCTGGGTGAAGGCCTTCCCACACTCATTACATTCAAAAGGTTTTTCTCCAGTGTGAGTTCTTTGATGGTAAGTAAGGGAGTCTCTGTGGCTGAAAGATTTCCCACATTCATTACATACAAAGGGTTTCTCTCCAGTATGAATTCGCTGATGAGTAATGAGGCTTGTTCTCTGGGTAAAGGATTTCCCACATTCATTACATACAAAGGGTTTCTCCCCAGTATGAACTCTCTGATGACTAGTCAGATTTTCCCTCCGGCTGAAGCCTTTCCCACATTCCTTACATGCAAAGGGTTTCTCTCCAGTGTGAGTTCTCTGATGTGCAATAAGATTTCCTCTCTGGCTGAAGGCTTTTCCACATTCATTACATTTAAAGGGCTTCTCTCCAGTATGAATTCCTTGATGACAAATGAGGTATCCTCTCTTACTGAAGCCTTTCCCACATTCATTACATTCAAAAGGTTTTTCTCCAGTATGAATTCTCTGATGATCAATGAGGTATCCCATGTGGTTGAAGGCTTTTCCACATACGCTACATGCAAATGGTTTCTCTCCAGTATGAGTTCTCTGGTGTCTAATAAGGCTTCCTCTAAACCTGAAGGCTTTCCCACATTCACTACATTCAAAGGGTTTCTCTCTAGTATGAGTTCTCAGATGAGTGATCAGGTTTCCCCTGTGACTAAAGCCTTTCCTACATTCATGACATGTGAAGGGTTTTTCTCCTGTATGAGTTCTCTGATGAGTAATAAGGTTTACCCTATGAATGAAGCTTTTTCCACATTCATTACATGGAAATGATTTCTCTCCTGTATGAGTTCGATGATGTGCAATCAGATTTCCTCTCTGGCTGAAGCCTTTTCCACATTCATTACATACAAAAGGTCTCTCTCCATTGTGAGTCCTCTGATGTGCAATCAGGTTTCCCCTTCGACTAAAGGCTTTCCCACATTCATTACAATCAAAGGGTTTTTCTCCAGTGTGAATTTTTTGATGGGTAATAAGGTTTGATCTCAGGCTAAAGCCTTTGCCACATTCATTACATTTAAAGGGTTTCACTTTAGCATGATTTATCTTAGGTTCGGTCAAGCTTCCTTTGTGGATATGGTCTTTTCCAAATTTATTGTAGTCATAATATTTCTCTCCAGTAGGAATTCTCTGATTTTCATTAAGATTTGATCTTCTAAATACTTTTCCACATTTACTCTCTTCATGTACCTTTTCTCTAGCTTCTATTCTATGAAACTTAAATAGGCCTGAGTGGCACCTGAAAGGTTTTTTGCGTTTGTAGTACTTAGAAAAGTTCTTCTCTAAAGAGAGTGTATTATATGTAATTAGGTTTGAAAAACTCCTCAAGTTCTTTCCAACCGTTTTATATTTATCCAGACTTTTCTCCATAGTCTCTTTCCAGAGTGCAGCAAAGATTGGCCCCAGACTTAAACTCTTCCCAGATGCAGTATACTGAGGCACATTCACATTATTCAGAGCTGTTCTGTGAATGATTACTTCTCTGGATGGTCTCTTCTGTTTCTCTAAATTCATATCATATTCCCTGGCTTCTTCCATACTGCAATGCCAGGCCATGCCCTTTGGCATACTTTTCCCAGAGGATACCCCCATGAAAATGTTCTGCACCATGTTTAAGTCCTTTACTTCAAACCCAGTGTCTTCCCTAAAGGAATCTGAAAGAAACCAAGAAAATGTCAGTAGCCGATTCTTATGTAGTTTCTGTCTCTCCCCACAAGAATGATGCTCAGTCTGAACCAGGTAGAACAGGACTGTTTTCTGGAACTGAAGACAATGACAGGAAAGAAATATTAACAGAGAACCTAGCTGCCCTGAACAAAATATATTACATTCCAGGGCACTGAATGTACTTAGAGATCTCATGAAAAGCAATACTAAATTAAAAATAGAAATATCTTCTACAGGACAGAATAGTAGAAAGCCATGGGGAAGAAAAAAAACCAGCTCAAAGAAGTACCCAACTGCAAATCAACTTGGAATCTATGCAAATAAAAAGGATGTCTCTGAAAACTGAGCAGTTGGGAAAACTTTCTTACTGGCTTTCTCAAAAATTATGAAAAATATGACCAATAAATTTTTAGGAAATTGTATTTTTAACAGAGTTTAATAATTACCGGGGTTGGGGTAGGGGAGGGGAAAGTTAACATAAAATTCAACTCATTGGGGGTGGATAGGTGGTGCAGTGAATAGAGCACTGGCACTGGAGTCAGGAGGATCTGAGTTCAAATCTGGCCTCAGACACCTGACACACTTGTTAGCCGTGTGACCTTGGGCAAGGCACTTAACCCCAATTGCCCTGCCCTACCCCCTCCAAAAAAAAAAAGCAAAAAAAAAAAATTCAATTCATTCACACCTGGTACTATCAATCTATAATAAGATTTTGTTGTTCAGTCATTTCAGTTGTGTCCAACTCTTCATGACCCCTTCTGGTGGTTTTCTAGGAGTGGTTTTCCATTTCCCTTTTGAGCTCATTTTACAGATGAGGAAACTGAGGCAAAAAAGATGAAGTGACTTGCACAGAGTCAAACAGCTTACCTAAGTGTCTGAGGTGAGATTTGAACTCAGGAAGATGAATCCTCTTGACTTCAGGCCTCGCATTGTATCTACTTTGCCACCTAGCTATGTCTATAATAAGATTTTGACAAGGTTATTTTAAAAGCAGTCAAGGAGAGAGACATAACATAGCAGAAAATCAATTTTAGCTTGCACAAGGTTTTCTGCAAAAATTGTTTTAAATGACAAAATACTAAATGTTATATTGAAAATTAAGAAATTAAGGATATAATTATACAGTGAAATTGTGTTTTTTTTCATAAAGACATTATTGATAAAGCGAATGAAGGCATATATGGCAGTCTACTGAAATCTGTAAATGACACAAAGCTGGGAGGGATAACTAACAATATAAATAAGATTAAGATTCAAAGAGATCCCAGCAGACTCACCAGTAAGGCTAAAATTAATAAGAGAAAATCGAAGCCCATTCCACTGAACCCCCTGGCATAGTGCCAGAACAGACTGGGGAGAAGCCGGCAGCAACTGTCATTTGTTTGAGTTTCACTCACTCACCTGGACAAGTACATCTTGTTTCTTCTCCCTTTGGCATCCATGTTGCTTCTCCTCTCTCCAACAAGGAGACCACATCCCGTTTAGAAACAGGGATTCCTACATGCAGGGACAGAAATGAGTTAGTGCTGGAGACAGAAAACTAAGAATTCAATTCTGTAAAAGGAAAATTAGGCAACTAAAATGTCCCCAGGTTATTAAAACTGATCTCCGAAGCAAATCCTGTTTTATATTCTGAGAGTATGTCACCATCTTGGTCCTATCATCTTGTCCATTTGGATCTGACTGATGTACATAGTTATGTCTCAATGTAATTTTAATAAAGGTAAACTGAGGTATAGCATTTGAAGCTTTATCAGTTTATTAGCAGGAATGAACCTGTTAATAAAGTAAGTCAAATGGCTACCTCAGGTAGGCCAATCACCCAGAGGAAGAGGCGCAGCTCCTTTTTATAAACAGAATAAAGAACAGAATTGGGTAGGTAAGGAAAATAATACAATTGGTGGTAAGAGTTGGCAGCATCATGGAGGTGAGGACACTCAAGAAGCATGGGCTAGCATTCACATGGGGCTAGCAACCCCCTTTCTGTCTTAGAGAAATGCTTGATTGACTTATGGGACCCACCTGCATCCTGAGACTATTGATAATGGATCAAAGAGAACAGGATCCCTGGTTCCTAGGAGGGACATAAAACCATCCTTAATTGTACAAGGACAGGCTGTGATAGTAATGGCAATTAAAGATTCCCCTGTATTGGCTTGGTTTTCAAATTGATTGTGTTAAAACCCAGAGTTTGTTAATCCTACCTGTGGGATGGGCTTGTTGATGTGAAAAGAAAGTCCTGAACTGGGAGGAGCTGGTGAGGTAGATTTGGAGAGACACTAGAGAGAGGCGAAAGATCTTTTTTGGAAGCAGCACCTCGTGGAGAGAGAGAGAGACTAAGAGAATTGCTGGTGGCCGCTTTGAATTGCCCTGGACTTTTGAGACCTGCCCCCTGAGCTGCCAAGGACTGAGGAGACATGGCTGTTTTGCTGGTACTTTGTCTGTCTGTTTTGATGTTGTTTTGCCAGATTTGTCCACTGGTGAAAGACAGTCCTTTTGTTGAAGAAGTCCTGGAACCTGGCTGTTCGCTAAGAAGCCCTGAGACTGTCCTGCAGACAGAGAGTGAATGCTGTCCACTGGTGAGGGACGGTGCTGTTGTTGCAGGGGTCTGGAGACTGTCCTGCAGACAGAATGAATACTGTCCACTGGTGAAGGACAGTGCTGTTGTTGCAGGGGTCTGGGAGCCTTTCTGTTGGTTCAGAAGCCCTGAAGAAGGATTTTCTTGTTGTATGTTTACAGAAATCCTGGGAGAGGGCTTTGCTAATGTGTTCAGGGGTTCTAGGACTGTTCTACAGACAGAGGATAAATTCATGAAGGGACTGGCAATGTATCTTGTGGCTTTGCTAAGCCTTGTCTCCCCAGGAACTAAGATTGCTGAGAACTTGCCTCGTGTCAAGATGAAGAAAAGACCTCCTTTTGGGTATTAAGTGCTGTGTTTAAACTTGATGTAACTCTGGGGTAGATTCAATTGTGATCCAGGGGTGGGGAACTTTTGACCTTATACATTACACAGGCAAAGATGAACAGTTATCTCGTGGAAATGTACCAGGTGAGCTTATAGACCTTCACCAAGAAGAATTTTTCAGGAGCTGAAGACATGAAGGACAAGTGTTCTTTGAACTAAGAGGGGGAGCTAAACTCCTGTCACAAGAAATGTTCATTATTTGAGTCTGTCTGCAAGGTTACAGATGGTCTCCCTGGTGTCCACCTCATTCCTCAAGGATAACAGATTTCCTTGAGGCAAGAATAGAATAGTGATTGCCAGGAGGAGTGAACTTCCAAACTTAGCTCACAGGCAAAGAGACAAAGAAATGGGGCTTGACCAATTCTACAAAATGGGACACAGAACCAACTGTAGAATGACACAGGTTGAATTTTATTCCTTCAGTTATAAGGAACACTCACTCACACATGCACACACACACACACGCGCACATACACACTCGCACATACACAAGCACACACACATGCACACTCGCACATACACAAGCACACACACTCACACTCACATACACGCGTGTACACACACTCACACACACAGATACACATATTTGTGGACAGGCTTCATGGGCTCTCCTAGTTATAATCTGGACCTTAGAAAATCTTCACCTACTTGGTCTGCCTGTGTGGATTTGTAGACCAAACTATTGGTTGCTTACAGATGTTTTCCTGAAAGCAACACAGGCTTCCAGGGCTTGGTGCAGTATACGCATCACTGCAGCAAAAGCCCTTGGTGGGTCACCCCGCCACAGAGAATTTCTCTACAGCTTGGACTCTCTGGCACATCTCTATCAACCCTTTGGTGGCCACCTTTGGCTACTGGATATGGAGAGTGGGCTTGACGGCCTTTGAGAACCTGCAGAGCTCCTTTGGTGAACCAAAACTATCCTCCTGAAAACAAAGGCCTGACTAATAAAAACCAGCCTTCTGTTGGTATGGCCATAAGACAAGGCTGTAAGAGTCTCCAAACAATTAAACTTACTCCTTTTCTCAGGGCAAAAGAGAGGCGAGTGGTGGATGTAAATAGGCCATGACAGAGCACGTATGACCAAACCGTGCTCCAAAAACAGGATTAAAAAAGGACACCCAGGGCATGTATGATTGGAATAGAAGAGCTGATCGTGTGGTGAAGACAAGAAACGACAGGTGGACAGTCTTCCCAATGGTACCCTCACAACGTCAGGAAAAAAGAGGAAGGCCTGTAGAAAGGCCCCCGAACGGCAGACGGGCATCCTCCTGCTCCCCTCTCACACAGACCATAGGGGATGACACAAGATGGTCAGGCACAGGTGGGTTACAGCTGCATCCCTGGACCAAACTTCCAAGTCACAGTTCCACTTAAGTATGGGTCAGAGATTAAAATTACACTCACAGAGAAAATGATTTCATTGGACCCATTCCATCCTAAGAGAACACCTTCCCACTTATTTCAGCTGAGATTTAGTTATCTCAGTAAATCAACAAGCATTAACTAAGAACCAACTGTGGGGCAGATACCGTGCTATGCTTTGGGGATGCAGAGGCCGAAACGCAGTGGTCACTGCCCACAAAGGGCATCCATTCTACTGGGGGAAACAGCATATACACATACAGATTCAAAATGCACAGAAGAGGTGAAGGTGAGGTAGCAGGCTGGGCATTACTAGGCTGGCCTGGCACAAGAAGCTCATCAGGAGAAAGTGAATCATCCTTTGAGGCTGCACCAGCCTTGGTGCCCATGCCTCCCCCTCAGAATCCCATCCCTGTGCTGGAGGAGGAGCAGAGAAAAGAACTCCTTCCAAAGACTCCATTTAAAGAGGGCTCCCAGGCCTGAAGTCTCCTCATTTCCCACCAGGTCATTCCTCAGGACAGGACTCCTTGCCCCCTTGCCCACCACCTTTTCTTTTCCACTTTCAGCTTCTTTTTGTGTCAGACGGAAACCCCTTGAGGGTAGGCACTTTCATGTCTATACCCCAGCATTCAGTGGGCACTTAATAAATGTTTGTTGACTGTTAACAACGATTGGCCACATCAGTTGTACATCACAGTAAGAAAGGGCTGCCCTGGGCCTGCCTCTGCCACTGCCCTGTCAGTGTCCACTGTACTATGGCTCAGAATCTGCTCGTTCTGCTGTTGGCCACAGATGCTGACCACTGTAGCTGGGGCTTTATTTTTTATAGAGAATTTTTAACATTCAGTTTTTAGAATTTTGAGTTCTAAATTCTCTCCCATGCTCCTCTCCTCTCCTCCTCCCTGAGACAGTAAGCAGTTTGATACAGGTTCTATATGCGTGATCATGTGACTTAAAAAAAATCATCAAACATGAAATATTTACTGTGTGCAGGGAGGAGACATAAATTTCAGCTAAGATATGACCCCTGCTGGCTTCATGGGATTTCCAGTCCAGGGAGAGCTCCCAGCCCAGTGGCCAGAGAATTCTCCAAGGAAGAGGGCAAGACAAAGGTCTACCGATTCTCATCCTTCATCCGAGGATCCAGGGAAAAAGGAAGCTGCAGCCTCAGGGCCAGTGCAGGAAGCCAGGGGGATTTCCACTTGTCCAACACAAAGACCTTTCACCTGGGAATACTCAATAAATATTCTTATTGGTCATAAAGAATTTGGGACTCTTCAGACACAATAGATAATTTAGAATATTCTTGGACCACAAGCCAAAACTCAGCTCAGCATTTCAGACCTCCCACAGCCTGCTGCAAGAGCTTCTGCAGACAGGCTGAGTCACGGGGGCAGCTGCGCTTACCGAGGGAGATGAGGTTCTCATAGGTCTCCAACATCACATCTCTGTGCAGGGCCCTCTGGGCAGAATCCAAACATCTCCACTCTTCCTGGGTGAAGTCCACTGCCACGTCCTTGAAGGTCACTGATTCCTGAATCAAACACATAACTGCTTAACCAGGGACCATTTCTTGATTACCCAATCACTATGTGTCTTTCTTTGTACTAGCCTTGGCTGCATGAAGACTGCTTTCTTTGAAGGTATCAACAGATTCTACAAATTAAGCCCAAGAAAGCTATGCCTCTGCTCCTAAGGCCCCAAATCACACAACAGACGCAGCAGCCGCCTTAAGGTTGGGTACACAGCACCAACTGGCGATCTTGCCAAGAAATGTAATCATTCTCCACTCCCAGTCAACAGTCACTGAGAAGGCAGAATCCCACAAATGGGATATCATGCTAGGAGTCAGGAGTTCTAATTCCCAACTGCTAATTCTCATATTTTCTCTCTCTCTGATTCTGTGTCACACACACACACACACACACACACACACACACACACACACACTTCAAATACTACTCCATTTGTACTACGGAGACCTGGAACTCATTTCTATCTGTAATGTTAGTATAACCTACAACTTGCAGAGACTCATGGTAAGTTCCAATGAGCTATTATTTCCAATGCTTTCTTGGACTGTGACCTTTTTAGTGAGAGTACTCTACCCAAAAGTGAAGAGCATAACTCCTTTAGCCCTTTGCAGTTTTCATGGTTCCATTTACAATGTCCCAGAACAACCTCCTGAAGTACTCCAGCCAACACACAAACAGCCTCCTCTTGTAGTCTCTCAAAGGAGGGAACAAATAAACACAGCAAAGGGACTGTCTCTGTCTTCATTCTGTCTCAGTCTCCATTCCTCCTCCATAACTGGCCCATCTCACAGTCTGGTCATACTTTAAAACTCTTTCTTGTGGTGGTTTGCATAGAGTTCTCGACCTCATAATCTGCTGCAGTCCATTCCCCACATGTCCCTTTGCTGTCCTTTGCTTGAGCCACATTCTGAGATGGCTGGGTTCCATCATTCACTGTCATAAAGGACCACCAGAAAGACAACCATGTTGAAAAGTGGGCTTCTGTTTCAGGCTGAAACTTGGGGTCAGTCAAGACACTGCCCAGTGTCTGGACCCTTCACAGCCTACTTTCTTCCAGTTCTGCATTCAGGTCATTTCCCATTTGCATGATCCATCCAAGAGATCCATGTCTGTGAGCCAAATCCATGGCCAGGCCACACAACTACGCCTCATCTTCAATCCCTTGATTGTTCCTTTGGGGACAATGAGGCCAAATTCTGTTGAGTCCCTACAGTCTCTTTTAGGAGGTTCCACAATGTGATAGGCCTTGAGGAATCAGAGCCATGATCTACATAGGGAAGCTTCCCTTTGGGAACTCTTCTTCACAATGAACCCGCTATAGGCCATCTTCCATCACGGTGGTGACCTCAGTCTTGGTTTTAAGGCTTGCTTGATATAAAAAGTCAGAACCTCATCCAACACAGTTATCTCTGCCCTAGTTCTACCAAGTAGACATATTTTTTTTAATTTAAATGCTTTATTAACTGCTGATTTACATCATTCGTTTCTGCCAGATTTTGAGTTACAAATTTTCTCCCCGTTTTTCCGCAACCCATCCCCCCAAAACAGCAGTCCCACAGGATATCCCCACCTCCAATCTGCTCTCTCCCATATTTTCTCCCATACCCATTTCAACTTTTCCAGTGGATCTCTATGCCTCAGTGCCTGTATATCTTTTTTCTTAATTACATGTAAGATGGTATTAATAATAGCATACACACACACACACACACACATATATATATATATTTGAATATTTGATTTTAAAACTTTCAATTCCAGATTCATTCCCTTCCCCCCCCTTCCACCCACCCCCACTGGGGGGACAAGCAGTTCAGTATAGGATGTACATGTGTGGCTAATGCAAAACAATAACATAGTAGATGTATTGTAAAAGACTGACTATATTTCCCTCCCTCCTATCCCACCTCCCACTTGTTCTATTCTCTACTTTGATCCTGTCCCTTTTCAAAAGTGGGTGCTTCCAACTTCCCTCCCCCCCCA
>NW_027186383.1:7785054-7786017 GCF_028583685.1 Petaurus breviceps papuanus
CCCCCCTATTCTCCTGGAGGGTGAGATCCCCTATTTAGTGTGTATTTCCCTCCCTTCTCAAGCCAGATTCAATAGGAATAAGGTTGACCTATTCCCTTTTGCCTTCCTATTCTTCCCCTCCATTGTAACCATTTTCCCTTGCCTCTTCTGTATGAGACAGTTTGCCCCACTCTGTCTCTCCCCGTCTCCTCTCATTATATTCCTCTCACCTCTTCATTTCACCTTTTAAGTATCATCCCTTCCTGTTAAATTGGTCCCGTGCCCTCTATCTATGTATACCTGTAAACGTATATACACACATTCACATATGTATTCATGTGCCCGCATACCCTCATATAAAGACATATATATTTCTAATCCCTTCAACTACTGAGAAAAGTTTCATAGGTTACAATTATTGTTTTTCCATGTAGGAATGTTAATAGTTCAACTTTGGCCAGGTGGCTCAGCGAGCAAGAGCACCGGCTCCAGTGCCGGGACAACCCAGATCAAATCCAGGCCTAGACACCCAGCACCACACCCAGAAACAACAACCGGCCATGCAACCCCGAACAAGCCACTCAACCCCGATTGTTTAAAAAAAAAAATAGTTCAACTTTGATAAGTTCCTTATGATTTCTTTTCCCTGTTTACCTTCTCATGCTTCTCTTGCTTCTTGTATCTGAATGTCAAATTTTCTATTCAACTCTGGTTTTTTCAGCAAGAATGCTTGAAAGTCCTGTATTCCACTGAATGACCATATTTTCCCCTGAAACATGATACTCAGTTTTGCTGGGTAGGTGACTCTTGGTTTTAATCCCAGCTCCCTTGACCTCCGGAATATCACATTCCAGGCCCTTCGATCCCTCAGTGTAGAAGCTGCCAGATCCTGGGTTATCCTGATTGTGTTTCCACAATATTCAAATTGTTTCTTCCTGGCTGCTTGTAATATTCTCTCCTTAATGTGGGAATTCCGGAACCTGG
>NW_027186383.1:7786417-7826921 GCF_028583685.1 Petaurus breviceps papuanus
CCCCCCCTATTCTCCTGGAGGGTGAGATCCCCTATTTAGTGTGTATTTCCCTCCCTTCTCAAGCCAGATTCAATAGGAATAAGGTTGACCTATTCCCTTTTGCCTTCCTATTCTTCCCCTCCATTGTAACCATTTTCCCTTGCCTCTTCTGTATGAGACAGTTTGCCCCACTCTGTCTCTCCCCGTCTCCTCTCATTATATTCCTCTCACCTCTTCATTTCACCTTTTAAGTATCATCCCTTCCTGTTAAATTGGTCCCGTGCCCTCTATCTATGTATACCTGTAAACGTATATACACACATTCACATATGTATTCATGTGCCCGCATACCCTCATATAAAGACATATATATTTCTAATCCCTTCAACTACTGAGAAAAGTTTCATAGGTTACAATTATTGTTTTTCCATGTAGGAATGTTAATAGTTCAACTTTGGCCAGGTGGCTCAGCGAGCAAGAGCACCGGCTCCAGTGCCGGGACAACCCAGATCAAATCCAGGCCTAGACACCCAGCACCACACCCAGAAACAACAACCGGCCATGCAACCCCGAACAAGCCACTCAACCCCGATTGTTTAAAAAAAAAAATAGTTCAACTTTGATAAGTTCCTTATGATTTCTTTTCCCTGTTTACCTTCTCATGCTTCTCTTGCTTCTTGTATCTGAATGTCAAATTTTCTATTCAACTCTGGTTTTTTCAGCAAGAATGCTTGAAAGTCCTGTATTCCACTGAATGACCATATTTTCCCCTGAAACATGATACTCAGTTTTGCTGGGTAGGTGACTCTTGGTTTTAATCCCAGCTCCCTTGACCTCCGGAATATCACATTCCAGGCCCTTCGATCCCTCAGTGTAGAAGCTGCCAGATCCTGGGTTATCCTGATTGTGTTTCCACAATATTCAAATTGTTTCTTCCTGGCTGCTTGTAATATTCTCTCCTTAATGTGGGAATTCCGGAACCTGGCTATAATATTCCTAGGAGTTTTCTTTTTAGGATCTTTTTCAGGAGGTGATCAGTGGATTCTTTCAACCTCTATTTTGCCCTCTGGTTCTAAAACATCAGGGCAGTTTTCTTTGAGAACTTCCTGGAGGATGCTTTCCAGGCTCTTACTTTGGTCATGGCTCTCAGGCAGTCCAATAATTTTTAAATTATCTCTCCTGGATCTATTTTCCAGGTCAGTGGTTTTTCCCATGAGATATTTCACATTGCCTTCTATTCTTTCATTTGTTTGGATCTGTTTAACAGCATCTTGATTTCTCATAAAGTCATTAGCTTCCATTTGCTCCAATCTAATTCTGAAGCAATGATTCTCCTCAGTGAGCTTTTGAGATTCTTTTTCCATCTGGCAAATTCGACTTTTGAAGGCATTCTTCTCCTCATTGCCTTTTTGAGACTCCTTTGCCATTTGAGTCAGTCTGTTTTTTAAGGTATTATTTTCTTCAGTAAGGCTGTTGACTCTCATTTCTTAATTTTCTTGCATTGTTCTCATTTCTCTTCCCAATTTTTCCTCCACTTCTCTTATCTGCTTCTTAAGGTCCTCTATGGCCTGTAACCAGCTTGTATTTTCCTTTGAAGCTTTTGGTGCAGGAGTTCTGACTTCACTGATTTCCTCCTGTTCCATGCCTTGCTCCTTCTTATCCCCAAAATAGGAGTGTAATGTTGGAATCTTCTGTCTGCTTTGTTTCCTTTGCCTACTCATTTTGCCATTCAATGATTTGACTTTTGTGCTTTTTGCCACAGTAGGACTCTGCCACCAGACAGGGGAGTTTTTGTCCCAAACGCTGGGGTTTTCTCAGCTGCCGGAGGTATTAGATGGGTGCCCTCTCTGAGGTCTCCACACGCTCTGGCAAGCTGGACACACACCCCAGGACCTCCACCCTAGACTGCAATCCAGGTCCAAGCAGGTTAAAACAAGAGCGATGACCCCTCAGACTGGTGCTTGGTCCCCCTACACTCTGCAGGCCAGGAGCTGAAGCCGCCATGCGGCCGGTGCTGGCAGGCTGTGCTGGCGTCTCAGCGGTTTCTCGCCCCGGGGGTAAAAGCCACACACTCCCACTTACTGGGTCCCAAAGTCCAGACTGCACTGGCCTCTCACCTTGTCCTTCGCATCTATGTATTGATAAATCTGGAAACGGCCACAGCTGCTGCTTATCTGGAGTCCCTCTGGCAGGCGGCTGGTCAGGCCCACCCTGGGGCTAAAGCCTCGGTGTGGTGCTGGGCTCGGCTCCCAGAGCGTTGCGCTGGCCGATTACTGCCAGCCTGCCAGGCTGTTCTCAGCGGGAGGTTAGCTTCTCTGTGTCATTTTGTGGGTTCTGCAGCTCCAAAGTTTGTTTAGAGTCCCCTTTTTACATGGATTGGGGAGGGTGGAAGCCGGAGCCACGGGAGGGTCGTGCTTCTACTCCGCCATCTTGGCTCCGCCCCCGTCTACCAAGTAGACATATTGATGGCGGAGAATGCAGTCCATAATCAGCCAAGCCAGCAGAACCTTCCTTCTCTGAGCCTTTCCCTCAGCTGTCTCGATCGTCAGCTAGAGATGTAATCAGCCAAGCCAGCAGAACCTTCCTTCTCTGAACCTTTCCCTCAGCTTTCAGCTAGAGATGTAATCAGCCAAGCCAGCAGAACCTTCCTTCTCTGAACCTTTCCCTCAGCTGTCAGCTAGAGATGTACTGCGGAATGCTTTTTGGGAAAGACTATCTGCTTCCTGCTCATGCTTACACGGAGGATTCTGCTCTTCCAAGTGTAAGTTTTTCTCTTAAGAATGTTGTGGAGATGGGAAAGTTTAATGGGAACAAGCTGCTACTGAAATCTCTCAGAAGGATCTTTAAAGATGTAACAACATCCTCGCCCCTTCCTAAGCAGCTGATGCGCAGCCTCTGGGAGGAACCTCCCTGGTCTGCATTTGGCTTGTTCCAGACATTCTTCTGGACTGTTTTCTGTGGAGTGTTTTTACTTCCCTCACAGAGCACATGAGAGATTGCTGTGCAGGGGTACAAATGTGGCAGCTGCCACATTACTGATGATGAAGAGAGGCTGTGAAATCTCAAGCAGCTTCCCATGCTGTTTGTGTCCCTTGTTGCAGCTTCATCCCTAAATGCCGTCAGGAAGAGCTTCTCATCCAGAGCTTCTCACCAAAGGCTCCCCCCCAGTGTTTATTGCTATTTGGGGGGGGGAGTGATATTGCTCACAGTTACAGAGTTGGAAGGGGCCTCTGAGGCCTCTCTTCCAGTCCAGAGCCAAACAAGAATCCCTGATATGGAATCTCTGACAAGTCACGGTCCCTCATTTATTTGAAGACCTCTAGGGAGAGGGAACCCTTTGCTTCCTCCATCCCACTTTTTGATAGCTCTTAATTTTATGTTCCCATGAAGCCTATTTTCAGGCTCCTTGCAGTGATGATATGGCTCTCCTAGTTCTGGCCTCTGGGAACATGCAGAACACAGCCGTTCCCTTCTCCTCAGGACTGCCTTTCGATCTTTGGAGATGATATCAGGTTTCTCCTGAAGCCCTCCTCCAATCTCAGTCTCCCTATTTCCTTCAAAAGAGCCTCATGTGAAATGGACTCAAGCCCCTTTGTGGGAATCCTGCATGGCCTCTGTGCATCAACTTTGCTTGTGCATGGACTTGCTGAACCTGCACATGGCAGGGTCCTCAGAGGCCTTCGGGGGCACCTTCTGCTGACTCCTCTCACCTCTCTCCTTCTCCTGGACAGCCCTCATCCTCAGATTCTTGTCTTCTATCTCTTATTCACATATATGTAATGTAAGCTTGTTGAGGGAAGGGACTATTTCATTTTCATTTCTACACCCCAATGTCTGGCATAGCATGTGAATTCATAAATGTCTATTGAATTAAACTGAAAGAAAAATCTCCTGAGTTGGATAGGACCCTTGAAGTCATCAAATCTAACTTCTTGGTTTATAATCAGACATATAACTCCCGCCCTTCATCTGGTACAAAAATAAAACAAACAAACAAAAACTGCCTGGAATTAGGCGTGTTCAGCCTGGAGAAAAGAAGGCTCAGGGACATGGTAGCCCTGTGCAAGCATTTCAAGAGCCGTCCTGTGGAGGAGGGTGGACTGTGATCCTTATCAAAATATACACATTTGTTTTTAAATTCATTGTTCAAATAAATTTTTAAATATCGAAGGATATTTAAAACTCTCCATCATCAATGAGAATGGCCAGAGGCTTCTGGGAAAGAATAACTGAAACTCGAGTGCAAGAAGGGAAAGAAGTATGTCTATACATTGAGATATAATACAGTACAAGATGATGCACAGGCAAGAAAAGAGACCTGAACTCACCTGGAGCTTGACCGTGAGGAGCCCAAAAGCCATTGCCTCCTCTTTCTCTCCAATCTGGCCTTGGAGAAGCACAGAGTCTGGAGGAGGAGGAAGAGGTCATGGGACAGGTGTAGTTCCCCAGACCTCCCACACCTCCTGCCATTTCTGCCCTGTCAGTCTCACACTAGACCTTCCTCCATCCAAGTTTACTCTCTTTCCCCTGAGGTGCCAATGTCTGCTGGACAAAGCCATGAAACTATGTTTTGACTAGGTACACTGAATATTCATTCTACCTTTTATAGGGACTTTAATTATGTAAAGCAGGCCAGCTAAGCGGCACAGTGTCACTGAGTCAGGTAAATAAATAAAACAACTCAACAACATAAGTGCTTAACAACTGTTTACTGAGTGATTGAAGAAGCCATGTCAGAGGCCAAAGAATGCTGGTGTGAAGTGATGGAGATAACGAGGTGGGTTAGCTGTTGTAATTACTCTTCCCTGCCCTCTGGGACTACTCCCCCAGGAATGTTCTCTCTTTTTTATTTTTTGGAGGGGGGAAGGTTGGGCAATTGGGGTTAAGTGACTTGTCCAAGGTCACATGGCTAGGTTTTTGTGTGTGTGTGTGTGTGTGTTAAGTGTCTGAGGCTGGATTTGAACTCAGGTCCTCCTGACTCCTGAGCCAGTGCTCTATTCACTGTGCCACCTAGCTGCCCAGAATGTTCTCTTAAGGAATTTTTCCTACATCGGGCAGGATTTCAGTCCTCCAACACTTCTGTAATTCTTACCTCTCTCCCCAAGTATTAGGGCCAAGTCTTCCATGGTACCTGAGCTGGCTTTGGCTTCACTCCTGTCCTCTGTCCAGATGGGAGGAGCAGGAATCACTGTACCATTAGTTTCTTCCCATCAAGTACTGCTTTAAAGCTGTGGTGGGAGGTCTCAGGGCAGGAGTCTGCTCCTAGTTGGGTTCCTTTTCTTGGGGATATCCTTCAAGACCTTCACCTCCTGGGAAAGCTGGGACCTGGGAGCTCAAAAGCAAGATCACTTTAACTGGGACCTTCATTCTTGGGCCCAGATCAATGTAACTATCCAACTAGGACTGAAGACTGAGTCTCTGAAGGGCTCTCACTGGCACCTTGAACTACTCATACCAAGTACAAGAGCTATTTATACCAAAGAAAAGATGGCAGCAGCAAGAGAGGCCAAGATATCATAATCACACATCATAACTCAGGGCCTTCTGAGCCAGCCACAGACCCTGAATCTACAAATGAGAGTGAAGGGAATTTCTATCATTAAAGAAACATTAAGGAAAACACTGTGCATGTCCCACTGTGGGAATTTAGGACTTATGAGCTCCTGCTTTCAGCAAACACCAGAAGGCTAGTCTTCTAGTGATGAATTTTGGGGCCACAGAAGTGGACCAGGAGCTCTCTACTAAGGTGTGGAATATTAAGGATTTCTCTGTTTCCCCAGACGACATTAAGTTAGCATGTAGGGAAATTTTGTTAAAGGAAAATATCTACTGGTCAAAGATAACAGATATTTATGTTCATCAAACTAGAGAAACTAAAATGTAACTAACTGTAATTTAAATGTAAATTCACTAAACTTTATTTTAAAAATACAAACTTTGTAAATATTTTCTTTTGATCAAACTCTTCCCTTTCCTCTAAAATGCAGAGCAATCTTCTGTTCTTGGATATAAAAGTACCTTTCCAATTGGATCCCGTTCCCATAGCCTGTGCTATGCCAATAAGATTCATAACTTTAAGAAAATGTGACCTGAAACAAAGCCTTTTAAATTCATAAATTTTACCTCTTGGTCCTTCTCTGCCCATACTAATCAAAGCTCCAGAAACATACGCTACCCTGGAAAACAAGGTGGTCAAAGATGTCAAAGGAGAAAAAAATTGTCAAGGTTATTCTTTCCCTGACCCAGCTGGAGCTGTCAGGCAGAAGCAGAGGAGGGATAGGGTAGCTGGTCAATGCACAGACCTATGCACACTGGACAACAAGTGTACTCTCACACTCACATCAAACCTTTAGAGCAGGGGTGGGGAACCTGTGGTCTTGAGGTCGTATGTGGCCCTCTAGGTCCTCAAGTGCAACCCTTTGACTGATTTGGATTCAGTCAATTGGCCACACTTGAGAACCCAGAGGGTCACATGTATCCTTGAGGTCAAAGCTTCCCCACCCCTGCTTTAGATAAATATAGACCAGATCCATCAACAAGGATTTACTATGGACCTTCTTTGTGCCAATCATAATACTAGCTGTACTGGATACAATGGGCAGCTAGGTGGCGCCATAGTGCACAGAGCACTGGGTCTGGAGTCAGGAAGCTCTGAACTCAAATCCAGCTTCAGGCACTTACTAGCTGTGTGACCCTGGGCAAGTCACTTAATTCTGTTTCCCTTTGTTTCCTCATATGTAAAATGAACTGAAGAAGGAAATGGCAAATCGCTTCAGTATCTTTGCCAAGAAAACCCCAAATGGGGTCACAAACAGTCGGACATGACTGAAACCACTAAGCAATGATCTGTACACAAAGATGGAAGTGAAAACAGCCTCTACCTTCCAGCAGCCTAGAGTCTAGCCAGGCAGGACAACAGGTATGTGTAAAGATGGACACACAGCAAATCAAAGGTCATGTTGGGGGGAGGCAGAAACAGCTGAGGGCTGGGTGCTTCACCTGAGCCAGGGAGCACACTAAGGGTTCTGAGGCTTGAGGGACAGCCAGGCCACAAGCACACGAATGGTGGGAGGGAAGAGGGCATGAATGATGGCTGGTGAAAAGGTCACTTTGGATGGACAAACATGTGCCTGGAGGTGTGACCTGGCTGGGTTTATATCAAAAAGGTAGAGTTAGTTCAACATAAGAAAGAATATAAAAATAATAGCATGTTAATAATTAAAATAGTAAAAAAAAAAACAACCATAGAATGTTAGTAGTGCTGAAAAGGCTTTTTCTTTTTTTTTAAAGCAATTGGGGTTAAGTAACTTGCTCAAGGTTACATGGCCAGTTATTTCTGGGTGTGGTGCTGAGTATCTGAGCCCGGATTTGATCCAGGTCATCCCGACACTGGAGCCGGTGCTCTTACTTGCTGAGCCACCTGGCCACCCCTACTGAAAAGGCTTTTTGACAAAATCCAACACTCATGTCTATTAAAAACTCTAGAAATCATCTGCATAGATTGCCCTTTCCTTAATACAGTGTGTAAATAGTATTTGTTTAAATTCAAGAACGAACACTATAAGTAATGGAGGAAAGTTATAGGCTTTTCCATAAGATAAAGGGTAAAGCAAAGACCCTTTATCATCACTGTTACTGAGCACAGTAATTCGAAACGCTAGCTATAGCAAAAAGAATCAGAAATTAAGGGAACAAGAAGAAACCAAATTATGCTTTTTTGCAGATGAGAAAATGGTATATTTATTTATTTAGCCTTTTGGAGGGCTATTGGGCTGAAGTAACTTGCCTAACGTTACACGGCTAGCTTTTTGTGTGTGTGTGGGGGGGGTGTTAAGTGTCTGAGGCTGGAACCGAACTCCAGTCCTCCTGACTCTGGGGCCAACGCTTTATTCACTGCGCCACCTAGCCGCCCCAAAAATGGTATATTTAGAGTCAACCAAAAATGAATTGAAATAATTTCAGTAAAGTTGTGGTATATAAAGTAAATCCATGTAAATCATTAGCATTCTACTTAGAACCAACAAAATCCAGCAAGAAGAGTTAGAAAAGGGAATTCAATTCAAAATAACTACAGAAACTTTAAGATACTTGGATGTGTAGGAACCTAGGCACTATGTGAATCTTAACTATAATACACTTTTCTTTGAAGAAATGAAGACAGGGACAAATTATCAGAGAAATATTAATTGTTCATGTGTTGGTTGAGCCAATATTATAAAAAATGACAAGAGTACCTAATTTCCTTCTTCAGAGTTGTATGGAACTCCCAAAAGAAAATTTTACAGATCTAGGAAAAATAATAAAATTAATTAGGAACAAAAAGAATTTATCTCAAGGGTAAATTTTTAAAATTTTTGTTTTGTTTTTTGTTTTTTGGAGGGGGAAGGTAGGGCAATTGGGGTTAAGTGACTTGCCCAAGGTCACACGGCTAGTTTTGTGTTAAGTGTCTGAGGCCAGATTTGAACTCAGGTCCTCTTGACTCCAGGGCTGGTGCTCTATTCACTTTGCCACCTAGCTGCCCCTCAAAGGTAATTTTTTTGAAGTGGGAAGGAGGGGGGGGGGGTCTATAAGTACTAGATCTCAAACTGTATTACACAGTAGGAATCATTAAAACAATTCGATGCTGAGAGAGAGAGAGGGAGAGATAGGGAGGGAGAAGGAGAGGGGAAGAGAGAGGGAGAGGGGAAGGGAGAGGGGGAGAGGGAGAGTCAGTGGAACAGATTAGGTATACAACATTGAGAAATAAATAAATAAATATGGTAGTATAGTGTTTGATAAACCTAAAGACCCCAATTACTAGGCTAAGGATTCACTATTTGACAAAATCTGCTGACAAAGTTGGAAAACAGTCTGGTATACAGTAAGCTTGGACCAACACCTTCTAAGCTCCATATGTCTACAGGAGTTAGATATGAAAAGTAATATCAAAAATACATCTGAGAAACAAGGAAGAAATTACCCACTAAGTCTATAACTGGTGAAGAGTTCATGACCAAGCAAGTGATAAGATCCCACAAGATAACAACAACAATCAATCATATAAAATTTAAAAGCTATGGCATAAGTGGAACATTGTTCAAATTAGAAAGGAAATAGGTTAAGTGGGGGGGGGGATGTTGGCATTATATTTCTCTGAAAAAAGTCAAATTTCTAAGATATTTAAAGAACCTAATAAAATATATAAGACTAGGAACCAATCAATAATCCCAACAGATAAATGGTCAAAGAATATGAATGGGCAGTTTTCAGAGGAAGAAATTTAAGCTATCAGCAGTGGCTGCTGGGTGGTGCGGTGGGCAGAGTGCTGGACCTGTAGTCAGGAAGGCCAGAGTCCAGCCTCAGACTCTTAGTAGCCGTGTGACCCTGGGCACTTAACCTCCTCGTGCACCCCTTTCCTCAACTGTAAAATAGGATTATAATAAAATATATATATTAGTATAATAAATATATTCTATATTTTAATAAATATATTTTATATTTTATTTTATATATTATATATTTATTATATTTTAAATAGCTCCTACCAGGGTTGAAGGAGACAACAGTTGTAATTTTCTTAGCACAGTTTCTGGCACATCCTACACATCTAAGAGATGCTTATCCATTTCCTTATTAACAATCATATGAAAAAATGCTCAAAATCACTACAAATTAGAGAAAAACAAATGAAAGCAACTTGGAGCTTCTCCCGCACCGTCCACGGGACAGCCCAAGATGCCCAGGGCGTGGCGGGAGGTGTGAACTGGTCCAGCCTTTGGGAAGCAAGGGGAGCGGCCAGGCACTGATCAGCACCTTGGCCAACGGCCATGGATACCTCAGGAATCCCGGGCAGTGGCTGGCGGCAGCGGGGACCAGGGCCCTTAGAGCAGCTCTTTTTAGGGAGCCGCACTGGAGGCTGGCAGGTCCTCCTGGGGGGTGCCCTCCTGCGGGGGGGACGTCCTGGGGGGGCTCCTAGGGGGTGTCCTCCTGCGGGGGCTTTCCTGGGGGCGCAGAGGAGATGGCCGAGGTCAGAGGAAGCGGTGCAGCCAGTGGACGGCCGGCAATGACCAACGTGCCCACGCGCGGACGCGGCTAAGTGGGCTTTGTTTAGCCCGACTGTGGAGATGGGGGTTGATTTAAATTTGGTTAAGGGGGTGGTTACTG
Source organism: Petaurus breviceps papuanus (assembly GCF_028583685.1). Lineage (NCBI taxonomy): Eukaryota > Metazoa > Chordata > Mammalia > Diprotodontia > Petauridae > Petaurus > Petaurus breviceps. The sequence goes on from NW_027186383.1 coordinate 7,796,540, forward strand.
GGAAGGGTTAATAATAAAAACCTTTTACTTGAAAGCACAAAGGCCAACTCGAAGACGTGCGTGGAAGCAGTGACGTTCATCAGAACTAAACCCTCGCGTGGAGGGAAGACACAGACACGGAGAGACGGCCCGGAGGAAGGGGCACGTGGGGGCGTGTTCCTCGCGGGGGAGGGGAGGGGTCGCATCCTGACCAAAGGAGCAGAGAAGGACGGAGGATTTCAGGGTGCCGGGCAGGGAGACAGAACTCCCCGTGGAGAGACCATGGGGTCGCGAGAGAGCGGGAGGAGACAGGGAGGAAGGCAGGCACGCGTGGCACCCCCCACAAATGCACACACGAAAGAGCCTCGGCAAACACCACCCTCCAACACCGCAGACGTCTTCTGGCACACGTGCACACTATCATGCGTGGACCCTCCCACGCATCCTTCCCCCACCCACAGACAGCACTTAATGCTTGGGCAGCGCAGTTGAAGTCAGAGGGCGCATGCGCACTTGCCCCTCCCTGCGGGGGGCGCGCCGCGCGTGCGCGCTCCCTCCCTGAACTCACGAGCTCAGCCCCTCGCCGCTGCCGCCCCAAGCCCGGGTGGAAGTCGTGCCTCCGGCGCAGGACCGAGGCCCGCCTTGCTTTTAGTTTTCTGGCAGTGCCATTCCCACAATGCACAGTACTCTGCATCAGTCCACAAATGACGCGCTAGTGGGAACTCAGCATCCACTCTGGGAAATGTAGTCCGGAAGCAGGGAGAAACCCTCTGGGTCGCACTGCGCAGGCGCCGCACAGAACTCCAATCCCCAGAAGGCTCCGCGGAGTCCGAAAGGCCGAATTTCTGCGCCTGCGCAGAAGGGGGCCGGGCGGGCGGGCTCAGGGTTGCAGAAGCTCCTGCCAGAATGGGGCGGGCTGGGGGATGCGGAGACAGGGGAATTCGAGGCAGGGGTGAGCGCTTAAGTTCCGAGAACCGCCTGCCGCGCCCGGCGGTGCCAGTGAGGTGACAGCACCCCCAAATCGGGTTGTTCTTACGTGGGCCCTTACGGAGTAGTAAAGGGAGGGCGGGGCGCCCCAGAGGCGTGGGTGTGGCCCGGGGACCCCCTGGAGAGCCTGCAGCGGGCCCGGCACGTGCTTGGTCTGGCTCCCGAAGCGCCCCCCATTCCGCGCCGGGATACCTCCCATAGTGTAACCGGCGCTGGGGGGGGGGGGTTCCAGGCCCCCCAGCAGGGTGACACTCGAGGTCCCGCCCACGCTACCCTCCACTCGTGATTATGACACTTTGGAGGTGGCATGGCGCTGCAGCGGACAGCGCCCAGAAGACTCATCTTGAATTCTTATGCGACCTCAGACCCTCGGTGGCTGGGTGACCTTGGGCAAGTCACTTCACGCCGCTTGCCTCAGTTTCCCTATCTGTCAAATGAGCCGGAGAAGGAAATGGCCAGACCTCCAGTATCTTTGCCAAGAAAACCCCAAATGGGGTCGAGGAGTGGGACCCCCTGTATTTTAAAACAATTCTGCAAAGCGCCGCTGTAGTCCCGACCACGCTCCTCCACCCGTACCCACAGCTCCGGTGAAGAATGGCCACGCACACAGGCCCACCCGGGAACGCTTGCAGCAGGAGCGCGCCTGCATCTCTGCTCCCTCTACGGGAACAGTCTTAACCGTCACTTGCAGAGGGCGTTCAGACAGCGCTGCCTTTGCCTCTCTAGTTCTTTTTAAGCCAGAGAGCTGGCAAACTCAGACTAGCTTTTTCGGGGGAGTGTAGACCAGCCCAGCCAGTGTGCAACTCAGCCGGATTCTGCGCTGTCCGACCAGAGCCAAGCTGCCGGAGTCACCCAGCCCGGCCGGCCGGACACCGCAGCCCAGACCCTCCCGCTCTCCCTCCAAGGGGCAGCGGGGGCTGCGGGGGCAACAGAGGGCAACCATCCTTCAAGTCTCTCAAGGCCACGGCTGCGCTGCCGCTGCCTTCTCCTGCCCTTTGATGGTTCTCCTTTAGTGGCTTAAATGAGAGCCTCATGGATTCTCCTTTTACTCAAAGAAGTTACAGCTCCCCCAGTTTCTCCTATCAAATCCAGAGCCATTCGTCAATCACACCTCAGCTTCCAAATGTTTCTATGATGCCCCATTTTCCCTCTGTCATATACTATGACAAAATACTATGTCATATACACATAGGCACATTGGGGGAGCTATCCTTCAAACTTCAGCTCTGAAATCTCCAACAGGACCGTTGGTCTCTTTGGTGCCCTGCTAGAAAATCCTTCTCCACATTCATATTTCCCTAGTTTTAATAAATAAAAGGGCATTATCTACCTCTTTATTATGACAAACTGTTCCCATGTAAGTGAGGCCTCACTCCACTTGGTTGGCAAAGTCCTCAGATCTAGACCAGAGATGATTTTTTTCTCCACAACTACCCATAATCCCACCTGAAAGCTGTTTCTTCAAGCACATAGTTTATATTAAAACACAGTTCTTTTTACTCAAATATAAAAATGTTCATCTACAAAAGGGGCAACGTCCCACACCTTTTGACAATACAAATCTCTTCCTTTGCACAAAAGCACTTCCCCCCATTAACTAGCCCTAAAAGGGGCCTTAAAGAGATACATTTTTTTTTCTAGGAAGGTTTTTTTTAAAACACCCTGTCTAAAGCTCCTCCTTTGAAACTCACACCCACCATTCCTTCTACTGGGGGGTCAAGCAGGATCATTCTAATTCCTCCTTCATATGACAGCCCTTCAGATACTTGAAGATGGCTAGAATGTTCCTTTTGGGTGTTTTCTCCAGGCTGAACAACCCTGGGCTGCCCTCCTCAGAGAAAAAAAAAATGGTCCAGCAATGCCCTGCTGTCGCCCAGAACTGAATACACTACTTCACATGTGGCTGAACTAGGGCAGAGGGTAGTGAAGCTTGCTCATTCCTGGAAAAATAGAACTATCTTAAGCTGTGCCCCTCCCCCAGAATGCCTTAGGGTTTTGGGTTGCTATATTATACTACCAACTCATGTAGAGACTTGAACCAACAAAACTGCCTGAATCTTGCTCCAATTGCTGCTGAACCAAACTTTCACCCTCCTCTAAGCCCCATCTTGGGTTTTGGAAGACTTTTTAAGCCTCAAATGCAAGACCTGACAATTATCCTTATTAAATCTGATCCTTTGAAATTTAGCCCGATGTTCTGGACCCTATCCACAGCTCTGTTAGCTAACCCTACTAGATTTGTGCCATCAAAAAATTGGATAAGCAAGATTCAATTATGTTTTCATCCAAGTCACTTGTAAAGGTATTAAAACGGCACCAATCCCAGGACCTTTTTACTGCAGGTCTTTCAATATAATATGATATGAAATCATTAGTGATTTCAAGGACTGGCCTTAAACCCACTTTGGGGTCTATTATTTAATTGTACTATTGTCTAGCTCAGTCCTATGAGCAATATCATGAGCCTTTTATCAATTGCTTTGCCAAAACCTTTGTAAGTTTTATCCACCATATTCTCCTGATCTTCTAGTTAATGATCCAGAGAGGAAGGGTAAAAGAAAAAAAGAGTTCAGGCCAGTGTAACCTGTTGTTTTGAAGATGTAGCTTTAAAAATATATATATATTTCAACCTTATAACTCAGCTCACTCTCTCCAAGGTAACCAATGATCTCTGTTGTTGAATCTGATGGTCTTTTCTTAATCCTCATCCTTTCTCATCACATCAATTGCAACCTATTTGTTGCCATTGAAACTGCTGTCCATGTTCCCCTCCTGGATACTCTCTGGTTTTCATTACACTAATGTCTCCTGATTCACCACATCCTTTTCTCATTATCGCTCAGTGTCCTTTACTGACTCATCATTCATGTCACATGCTCTAACTGTGGGTGCTCACCAAAATTCTGTCCCAGGCCTTCTCTTTTCACTTTATACTCCCTCCCTTGGTAACCTCATTATCTTCCATGGGTTTAACTATCAAGTCCATGAAGATGATTTTCCAGATTCAGCTGTCTCTTCCCCAAGTTTCAGTCCTGCATCACCAACTGCCTCCTGGACATTTCAAACTAGATGTTGCAGAAACATCTTAGACTCAACATACTTAACATTATCTTTAACTCGTCCAAACTTCACTATTTCTGTCAAAGACACCTCCCAAAAATCTTAGATTTTTCAGCTTAATATAGTTGACTTCTAACTCTTCCTTACTCCACATTTCCAGTTGCTAAATCTTGTACCTACACAATTTCTCTTACATCCAACTACATCTCTTGACCCAGTTACCACCTTAGTTAATGCCTTCATCCTTTCACCTAGATTACTGCAACAGTCTGCTACATGGCCTTTCTACTTTAAGTTTCTCACCAACCCATCCCATCCTACACACTGCTGCTAGGTTATTTTCCCTAATCCAAGATCTGACCACATCACTCCTCTACTCAAACAATCAGTGGTTTCCTACTGCCTCCAGACTGTAAACTCTTCCTTTAGCTTTTAAAACCCATACAACTTGGCCTTAACCTACTTTTCCAGTCTCATTGGACATTATTCCCACTCTGAAATCTTGCCAAATCAGCCTTCTCCCTGTTCTTCACCCACAACACTGAATATCTTATTTCTGTACCTTTTCATTGATCATCACCCCATGCTTGGAAAGCTCTTTCTCATTACCTCTGCCTTATAGAGTCAGTCTCTTCCTTTAAGATATAGCTTCGTGTAATGGTAATGTAATTTGAATTTGAAGATCCCTTTGTGTTGGCAAAGGTAGTAGGTACTTAGCACTTAGTAATTGATCAAACCTCTGTTGGGGAAACAGAAGGTATGAACTCCTGTCTCCTGTTGCTGACATAACAGGAAGGGGTTGGCTGAAACAGGAAGCTAATGCTGTGTGTATATAAGGAAAAGCCCCAGGAAGGGACAGTCAGAATTTCTTGGGACCAGCATCTGGAGGCAGAGCAGCTACAGAAGAGAAATGAGAATCGAGAACTGAGTCAGAATTTCCTGAGAACTTGTGGTGGTGGAGCTTCTTCTAAAGAGGAGCCCAGGAGCTCCCCCGTCCCCCCCCCCCAGCTTAATAAGGTGATTTTGATTTTTTGAATGAGCTGCAGAAGACTGAGGAAGCATGACTGGGATGCTAAGACTTCATCTGTTTGTGGCTTGGTTGAGCCTTGAATTCCCAGGAACAGAAATTGTGAAGGATTTGAGATGGACTGGACCCTGTGAACTTCAGTGTGGAGCAGGACTTATATGGAGAACTGGACAAGGAACTGGGAGCTGTCTGCCTTTGAATCCAGGTGACTGTTTGGTAGATTCAGGTAGGAGTTGCCCACCTTGAGTCAAGATGAAAAGACCTCTCTGTGGGTACTGAGTAGCGATAAAATTGTAGTTTACTAGTGACCTAGGGGTGGAGGGTCCGTGTATTTTCTAATGATATTTAGTAATTGATTTCTGAATAAGTGACTGATTGAGTTAACTTAGTGTGCCCCATGAGTGGACGACTTTGACTATTGTACTTTGAGATGATTATTCTTTGTTCAAAACTTTGTGGCCACTATGATGGAAACTATGTGGCCATTTTAATGGTAAGCTGTTGTGAATACTATATTGTGATTTTCTGTGATAAGTTGTAATATTTTGAATGCTGTACCTTGATTTTCTGTGAATGTTTTGCTTTATTACTGAATAAATAGAGTGTTCACTATACTATATAATCAGAATCTTAAAAGCTGTTGACAGTAGCATTCTTCTAGAAAGTTGTTCGTGCTTGGCTTTACACTTGGGGACCATCTTCTGCAAGCTTTTCCTTATCCCTGAATGAGTAATGTCCTCCCCAACCGTGTTAAATTTATCTACTTTGTATATATGTCAACTTTTTTATTTATTCTGTTACATATACATATGTACGTATACTTGTCTCCCATGTAAGAATGTAAGCTAATTTCTAATAGAGAATTTCATTCTTTGTACTTGTGTCTAGGACACAGCATAGTGCTTGGCAAAAAAAAAATAGGTACTTAATATATAATTTGATTGCTTTCACAAGTTTTTATAGCTATTTTATTTCATAGCACCTTTTACATACCTAACACAGAAAGCCATCCTTTCTAACAAAGAGGGAAGATTAGGAATTCAATTATTTTTTATTTTTTGCTTTTTGGAGGGCAATTGGGTTTAAGTAACTTGCCCAAGGTCACATGGCTAGGTTTTTTGTTTGTGTGTGTTAAGTGTCTGAGGCTGGATCCGAACTCAGGTCCTCCTGACTCCAGGGCCAGCACTCTACTCACTGCGCCACCTAGCTGCCCCAATTATTTTTTTATTTTAACTTACATCAACAACAAACACTGACATTTCAATATGCAAAAAACAGAAAGAGGATCATATATGAAATCATTAATCCTTATTATTTACAGCTTTTTTAAAAAGCATATATTTAATTTAGCTGGATAGTATCATCACTACTATGTATATGTGTCCCCTTTTGAATGTTCTTTTGCTGTTTTCTGGTTTTGTTTTTATTCTTTTTTGGGGGCATCAAAACTCACCCAATCCCTCCTACACCTATCCCTGCCAATAAAAACCCTCCTTATACCAAGTATAGTTAAGCAAAACAAATTACATGATGCTATTACTGAAAAAGGATGTCTCATTCTGCACTTCTAGTCCATCACCATATCTAGCAAGTTTTATAATATATGCAGTGAACGGGGGGGAAAGCCATTTATTAAAACACACTAGTTGCCAGGCACTGTGCTAAGCATTAGGGATAAAAATACAAAAAAGCAAGACTGCACCTGTCCTCGAGGAGCTTTCATTCTAATATGTGAAGGCAATGCACATGGAGAATGGTGGCCAGGAAGGCATGATTTGTTCTGAAAAGTCAGAGATACAGCAGAGCCATAGGGCAACTGATTGACTTGCTTTTGCTGGTCCTAGGACAGAAGTGAGAAAATGGAGCAAAGAAACATGGCATGAAGATGGCCAGAGAGTCGTGCAGTGTTAGCGGGAGGGAGGTACACTCTTCCATTGTCTGGGGGTCAAACTGGTCATTATAATTACATAGAACTCAGGGTTATTGTTTCTGTTGCTGTAGCTATTGTGTAAATTGTTTTCTTATTGCTTCTTTTTCCCATTTTTCCGTGTTTCTTTTAATTCTTTGTATATTTCTCAGCACCATGGAATATTCCATTATCTTCATGTTCCCCAATTTGTTTAGTCACTCCCTAATCCAAAGGCCTCTGCTTTAATACATCACTCACAGGGCTTTTTTCCCACTATCAGTTCTCTAATAAGCTTCAGTCACTGAAGACTTTCCCACATTCACTCCTCCTTATCTACTAGTGCCTTCCTTGTGGCCTACAAATACAGCCAAGTCTGCCTAAGCACAATTCACTTTTACAGGACATCAGCAACTCCACTATTGTCATGTATCTCTTTTCTTTGTTGGTGAAACAAGTTGGGAAAAAGCTGCCTGTCCTCAGGGCATCCATGCCCTTGATGGGGTACCTGGGGTCTAAACCAATTTGTAAAACCATTGGTGCAGTTGTAACTGCAATTTGTACTGTAAAATTGTAATCTGTGAAATCCCTTTCCCAACCTCGGGCTCTGCCCTTTCCCCATCCAGAACTCGGGCCTAGACAACACCTTGTGACTCCTTTGTTGCTACTTAATCTCTTCATGTCTCCTCTGGTCTGGCCCAAATCTCATCTAAACCATCTATGCACTAAAGTCACAAGTTCCTCTCAGTCCCTTTAGTCTGGTCAGCCCTGACAATGGCAGCCCTACCCTTTAAAAGTAAAAGCCTGTACCCCTCTGACTCGCAGGTCCCCTAAAGGACTCTTACCCACTTCTCTTAGAAGCGTAACAATAAACTTCTACAGCTCTCACTCCAATTAAGCCTGAGACCTTGAATTCTTTCCAGACGCTATTGCAGGTTTTCTGGTCTCAGATAACATCAGAATTCCTGCTGGACCTGTTGGGATTCCGTCCCTCATCACCCTTACCCCTCACTCTCTTCTCAGGCCCCTGACGTCACTCATTACTCGACACTACTCTCTCCAGTTACCAGTAATCGCTTGTCACGGTAAATGGCCTCTTCACCTTCTTTGATCTCTCTTTAGCGTTTGATACCGCTGGCCCATCTCCTCCTGGCTATTCTATCATCTCCCGGTTTTCGTGACATTGTTCTCCCAGCTTCTCTTCTTACGGGCACAACTGCTTCTTCTCAGTTTCCTTTGCTGGTCCATTTTCCATGTCCTGACCACTAACCGTGTGTGTGCCCTCAGACTCTATCCTGTTTCACTCTACACTGTGTTGCTTAGTGATCTCAATGGTGTAGACTCTTCCATTCATTATAATCATAGGATTTTTCTCGAATATAAGTTTTCTACGTGTAATAAGACTTGCCTTCCATCTGAAGCCTTTTCCACTTTCACTACAAAGACCTCTTCTTCATATAAATTCTTTTGAGAACTTTGATGACTTTTAAATGTAATTGCTGAAGACCTTCCCCACATTCATACATTATAAGGCTTTCTCTCCAGTATGAGTCTTCTGATGAATAATAAGGCTTGTTTTCCAGCTGAAGGCTTTCCCACATTCATTACATGCAAAGGGCTTCTCTCCAGTATGAGTTCTCTGATGGCCAATAAGAGTTCCACTCTGGCTGAAACCTTTCCTACATTCATTACATTCAAAGGATTTCTCCCCAGTATGAGTTCTCTGATGGGTAATAAGATCTGCTCTCCTTCTAAACCGTTTCCCACATTCATTACATACAAAGGGTTTTAGTTTAGTATGTTTTTTCTGATGTATAATAAGCTTTCCTCTCTTGTAGAAGACTTTTCCACATTGATCACATTCAAAGGGTTTCTCCCCAGAATGAGTTCTCTGATGGGTAATAAGGTCTGTCTTCCACCTGAAATGTTTCCCACATTCACTGCATTCAAAGGTTTTCACTCCAATATGAATTCCTGGATACCTTTTGAGCACTTCATTCTCACTGAAGGCTTTTCCACATTCACTACTTTCAAAGGATCTCTCTCTAGTATGAGCTCTCTGATGATACATGAGGTATGCTCTCTGGCTAAAACCTTTCCCACATACATTACATTCAAAAGATTTCTCTCCAGTATGTGTTCTTTGAAGTATATTAAGTTTTCTCATATTGCTGAAAGTTTCCCCACATTCATTACATTCAAAGGGTTTTAGTCCAGTGTGTCTTTTTTGATGTATAATTTTTCTCTTCTTTCCAAATGCTTTCCCACATTCACTACAAGCAAAGGGTTTCTCTCCAGTATGAGTTCTCTGATGATAAATGAGGCATGCCCTCTGGCTAAAGGCCTTTCTACATTCACTACATTCAAAAGCCTTCTCTCCAGTGTGAGTTCTCTGATGGCTATTAAGGTCTGCTCTCCTTCTGAACCCTTTACCACATTCATTACAAACAAAAGGTTTTCCTCCAGTATGAATTCTCTTATGATAAATTAAGTCTGCTCTCTGTCTGAAATCTTTTCCACATTCATTACACACAAAGGGTTTAAGTTTAGTATGTGTCTTCCGATGCATAATAAGCCTTCCTCTCTTGTTGAAGGCTTTTTTACATTCATCACATTCAAAGAGTTTGAATATAGTTTGAATTACCTGATGTCTATTAAGACTTCCCCTTGTACTGAAGGCTTTCCCACATTCACTACATCCAAAGGGTTTCACTCCAGTATGAGTTCTCTGATGCCTAACAAGGTTGGCCCTCTGGCTAAAGCCTTTTCCACACTGATTACATTCAAAGAGTTTTTCTCCAGTATGAATCCTCTGATGTCTATTCAAGGCTTTCCTTAATATTGAAAGCTTTCCCTCACTGATTACATACAAAAGGTTTTTCTCCTGTATGGATTCCCCATGTCTGTTCAGGCTTCCCCTTATACTGAAGGTTTTCCCACATTCATTGCATTCAAAAGGTTTCACTCCCCTATGAATTATCTGATGAGAAATGAGGGATCCCCTGAGGCTGAATTCTTTCCCACATTTGTTACATTTGAAGGGTTTCACCATGCCATTAACTCTCTTAGGTTTAATCAACCTTCCCTGGTGGCTGTAGGCTTTATTCCTTTTATAAAGCTTCTTTCTAGGAAGAATTCTCTGGTTTCCAATAAAATCTGATTTTCTGCCAAAGGCTACTTCACATTCATTGTCTTCATCTAACTTTTCTCTGGCATGTTCTCTATAAAATTTAATTAGGTCTGAGTGATAACTGAAGGGTTTTCTGACTTTGCTATACCTGAAAAAGTTCTTCCCTAAGGAGAATGCATTACAAGTAATGAGGTCCGAGAAATCTGTGATGCTCTTTCCAATAGTGTTACATTTATGAAGACATTTGCTCACAGTCCCTCTCCAGAGTGCAGAGACCGATGGCAGACTAACACTTCTCTCGCGTGTATTGCGTTGAGGTGTGCTTGTTTTATTTAAATTCATTCTGTAAGTGATTGTCACTTGTCTGGACTGTGTCTCCTGGCTGTCCTTGTGCTTGTCTGAATGAATTTCCCATTCCCCAGAGTCTCTCATGTTGAAATACTGTGCATTTTTACTTGGCATTCTTCTCTTCGATAAGGTTGTCACATAAACATCCCAAGTCAGGCAAGAGTCCTTGGTTTCAAACCTGGTGTCTTCACTAAGGGAATCTGGAAGAGACAAACAGAAAAAAATGTCCCTAATAACTGTCTGTTGTGCTGAGAGAGAGGACCCTTCTTTAGACCACAGTCTAGTTCAGTCTCTTTTGGTAATGAGAATGGTACTCAGTTTGGACCAGGTAGAGCAAACAGGTGTATGTATACCCAGGAGGTCAAAGCCAGAGGGAAAGGTTCCACATACACTAAATTATTCCTAAGAGCATTTCACGTGTAAGGAAAGAATTAGAAACAAAGCAGATATCCATCAATTTAAATGGCTTAACAAATCATGGTACATAAATGTCATGCACTATTATTACTTCATATTAAGTTGTGATGAACATAAATAACTCCGAAAAGATTTACATGAACTGTTATAGCATGAAATAAGCCAGAAAAACACTATACAAACTGAAAACAGCAGCTAGGTGGTGCAGTGGGTAGAATAGCTGGCCCTGGAGCCAGGAGGATGTTGTGTTAGGAGGCATCATCCAAAAATATGCCAAAGGAAAAAAAGAGCAAGAAAACAAAACGGCCACTTGACGAGGCCTACAAATAGCTGAAGAAAGAGGGAGACCAAAAGGGAAAGGAAAAAGGGAAAGACACACCCAACTGACTGCAGAATTCCAGAGGAGAGCAAAGAGAGAAGATTTTCCCTTCAAGAAAATTAGAGATAACCAAAGCAATGTTTCATGCAAAAATGGGCATAATAGACAAATATGGTAAGGATTTAACAGAAGTAGAAGAGATTAAGAAGAGGTGGCAAGAATACACAAAAGTACTATACAAGAAAGATCTTAACATCGCAATCACCACAAGGGTGTGATTTTTGATCTAGAGGCAGACGTCCTAGAGAATGAAGTCAGGTGGGCCTCAGGAAGCAAGGCTAACAATGAGGCTGGTGGAGGTGGCGGAACTCCAGCTGAGCTACTGAAAATCTAAAAGACATGCTGTTGAAGTGCTGCACTCAGTATGGCAGCAAACTTGGAAAACACACAGTGGCCAATGGAATAGAAAAGACCATTTTACCCACCTACTGCACTCATTTCACAGGCCAGCAGAGTTATACTTAAGATTCTGCAAGCGGGGCTTTAGCAACATGTGAACCAGGAATTACAAGAAGGGCAGGCTGGTTTCTGAAGAGGCAGAGGAACTAGAGGCCAAACTGCCAACATTAGCTGGATTATGGAGAAAACAAGGGAGTTCCAGAAAAACATCTCCTTCCGCTTCACTGACTCCAGTAAAGCCTTTGAGTGTGTGGGTCACAGCAAAATGTGCCAAGTCCTCAAAGCAAGGGATGACCAGGTCCTCTTGTCTCCTGAGGAATCTGTACACAGTCCAAGAAGCAACAGGTACACCCAAACATGGAACAACTGACTGGGAAAGGAGCATGTCAAGGCTGTATATTGTCACCTATTTATTTATGTATATGCAAAGGACATCATGCAAAAGGCCAGGCTTGATGAATCAAATGCTGCAGTCAAGGCTGCCAGGAGAAATATCAGCAATCTCAGCTATGTAGATGATAGCACTCTCATGGCAGAAAGTGGAGAGGAATCAAGAAGCCTCCTGATGATGGTGAAAGAGAAGAGTGTCACAGCCGGCTTGCAGATTAACATAAAAACCCCTAAGATCTTGGCAACTGTTCCCATCACTTCCTAGCAAACAGAGGGAGAAGAAATGGAAGCAGTGCCAGATTCTGTCCTCTTGGGCTCAAAGTTCACTGCAGACAGCGAACGCAGCCACGAAATTAAAGGACACTTGCCCCTCGGAAGGAAAGCTCTGGCAAATCTGGACAGCAGACTAAAAAGCAGAGCCGTCGCCTGGCCAGAAAGGTCTGCATAGTGAAAGCTGTGGTTTTTCCAGTAGCCATGTATGGCTGTGAAAGCTGGGCTATAAGGAAAGCTGAGCACCACAGAATCAATGCTTTCTAATTGTGGGGCTGGAGAAGACTTTGAGAGTCCCTTGGACAGCAAGGGGATCAAATCAGTCAACACTTAAAGAAATTAGTTCAGATTGTTCACTGGAAGGTCAAATACTGAAGCTGAAGCTTAAATACTTTGGCCACATTATGAGAAGATGGGACGCATTGGAAAAGACCCTGATGTTGGGAAAGACTGAAGGCCAAAGGAAAAGGGGACAGCAGAGGACGAGATAAAGAGATGGCGACATGAGCTTGGGGGAGATAGTAGAGGACAGAAGGGCCTGGAGCACTGTGGTCCACGGGGTCATGAAGAGTCAGACATGACTGAACCACCACAAGAACGATGGAAGCTAGGAGGAAATGATGTGACGTTCCACAACGGCTCGAGCTGGGAAAGGGCTCAGTCTTCGAGAAGGCAATGGAGTAGTAAAAATTGGAGAAAACCGCTGCTTCCTTTGAGCTAGTGATGCCACCGCCAAGGCGCAGCAACCTAAGTGACACATGCAGTGACTCCCATGTGTCCGTCTGTCACTCACTCACCTGAACGGGAGCCTTTGAAGCCTCCTTCCTCGGGCCGCCGTGGTGCTTTTCCTGTCTCCAACAGGGAGACCACATCCAGCCTGGAAACAGGAATCCCTACACAAAGGGAAAGAAATCAGACAGTGCAGAGGACAGAAAGCTAAAAACTCAGTTCTGTTCAGGGGAAATGAAAGATCTCTTCAGAACACTCTGCTCTGGATTCCCAGGGGGCAGCGGTCACAATTTTAGGCCTAACTTGCTGTCCACACCTACTGTCTGTCCCATATATATATACATATAAATCTGTCTCTACAGATAGATTTACAGATATGTGTATGTGCGTGTACACACACACACACACACACACACACACGGGTGGACAAGTGCTCTAAGCTGTCCATTCAAATGCACGTCATCCTAACTGAGGCAAGATCAACCAATGGACCAACACTGACCACCTACTGTGAGCAAGGCTCTGTGCTAAGTGCACATGTCCCAAAAGAGAGTCCCCGCTGTCGAGGATCTCAGTTTAGAGAGCCTTTTCCTCCACCTGATCACTCCTGGGCCCGGCTGCTTGTGCCAGCTCTTCTCAGAGCTCACAGATCTCTTCCCAAAGGCTCCTCCATGCTCCAAGGCTCCATTCAGCCAGCAAACCCCCCCCCCCCAAACAGGGACAAGTGGCAGACCACCCCAGCCCAGATTACGCCTCTCAACTCGGGCTCTGCCCTGGATTTCCCTGTCTTTGCACTTTTTGTAAGCAGACATGGAGAGCAGGCTGGATGGCTCCTTCAGGGACACCAAGCTTCCCTGGGAACAAAGTTTCCACTTTTTAATACCAATATTCTGCCAGTACTGGGTTGTTGTCTGGCAGTCAGACACAGCATGAAACAGTCTCTGAAGAAAGAAATGAAATGGATATCCCATGGAGAGCAAAGGAGAGATGTATGGGAGGAGTGAGAGGACCCCAGCATGTGGCCAAGGAGAAGCTTTAAAGAAGAAAAGGCATCTGGTGGAGCAGTGAATGGAGCAATGAGACTGATGAAGGAAGGAAGGCCTGAATCCAAATTCCACTCCGGACATTCACCAACTCTAGTGTGATCTTGGGCAAGTCACTTAATTTGTTTGCCACAGTTTCCTCCACTGTAAAGTGGGGCTCGACAGCACCTCCCTCTCAGTGATGTTGGCAGGATGAGAACAGATGAGGTTTTAAGGTGCTTAGCACAGGGCCTGGCCCAGAGTGGGTATGTCAGAAAATGCCTGTTCTCAGCAAGGAAGAGTGCTGCTAGGAGAAGAGATGAGTTGGTCAGAAGGTGAGACAGCCAGAGTACTTGACTGGGCCCCTCACAATGTGAGGAAAGAGAGAAGAAGGCCGCACATTCCAAGGATTCCTTACAGCAAACACGTGGGAAGACGAGGACAAGGATGCCAAGGGTGGTCAGGCAGAGAGGGGTTAAATCAGCATGGCTGAACAGCTTCAGATCACTGATCCAGGTGACTAGGAGGGCAGCGCCAGGCCTGCAGTCAGCAAGACTCTTCTTTGTGAATTTAGATCTGGCCTCAGACACTTACAAATTGTGCAATCCTGGGCAAGTCACTTTACCCTGTTAGCCTCAGTTTCCAGGAGGAGGAAACGTAGACCCTCTGCTGTATCTTTGCCCAGAAAATCGGAAACAGGGTCATGAAGAGTCAGACATGACTGAACAACAAAGAAGTTGACTCTCAGAGCATGATTCTGCTGGCCCCCAGAGTACTCAAGGGGAGCCGCGGGTCATAAAACTGGACAGGGAACTTGGAGCCAGGGTGGTCAGGGCTTCAATCCTCAGGGGATTTTTTCTCTAAATGTAGAGGCAATGTGGAGTCATCTGGGAAGTGGTAAGGTCAGACCTGTGACCTATGGTCTCGGGTGGATTATTTTTAATCAAACAATTACTAAGTATTTATTTGCAGGCAAAGAGCCATGCTGGGGATGATACAAGTGTGGTTGAAATATGGTCCCTGATGGCCGCAGGGGGGCTTTCAGTTTAGAGGGAGTCAAATCCTTGCAAAGGAGAGTTTCAGACAGAGTTCTCAGGGAACATGGGCAGGGAAGGCTTAGTCTGGGTCTCTTAATTCCCCTGGGAATTTATCTAGAACCTTAAACCTGAAGGTTTATGGAACTGGGAAGCTGTAGCCTTGAGGCCAGAGCTCTAAAAGATTGCCATTTGTACAAAGCAAACCCGGGAATGTACAAAGAAACTATTGACCATAAAGAATATGGAATGCTCTCAAAGTAATAGAAGTCTTGAATATTCTTGTACCACAAGCCAAAACTCAGCCCAGAATTTTAGACTGCCCATCACTTCCCCCAAGGAAGCCTGCCAAGACGCCCCAGTGTCCTGGGGGCAACTGTGCTTACAAGAGACAAGGCTCCTGTAGGTCTCCAATGTCACATCCCTGTACAGGGCCCTCTGGGCAGGCTCCAGACATCTCCACTCCTCCAAGGTGAAGTCCACAGCCACATCCCTGAAGGTCACCGATTCCTGAATTAAACACATTTCTGTTTAGGCAGGGCCATTCCCTCCAAATATTTCTGGATTCCCTACTAATGATGCATCTCAATTTCTACCAGACCAAGCTGGCCTCTAGATGTGTCCTGGATTCCCCATGCTTTAGAGCTGGGCTCCCACAGGAGATTCCCCCTCCTGAGAGGTCTTTAAGCAAAGGCCAGAAGGTCCCTTGAAGAATGTCATTCTGTGTGGATTCCTTTCCTGTATGTGCTGGAAAAGATTTGTTCTATGAAGTCTGGATTCAGTCAAAGGGCTGCACTTGAGGACCTAATGGACCACAGTTCCCTAGCCCTAGACCACTAGACAGCGGCTGAAGTCCCAATCAACCCTGACAAATTCTCTCCCTAAGAAAAGCAGGCATTTTCAAGCAAACCACAGAAAGGAAACAGCACCTGCCTCACAATTCTGTAGAGCACTAGAAACATCCAAGCTCCACAAGCAAAATTAGCTGAATTGCAGGAATCATTCATTATAATGATGTCCCAATGCTGTAACGCCCTACAAATTGGAAAGCCAAGGAGAAGCTAGAGTGACTGATCCTCTCCTGCCCAGCTATTCTCCGGGCCTCATCAGGGGCTCCAGAAACACGGCCCAGGCCTCTCTGGGCTCCTTCCTCCCTCTGACCGGAGCTGCTCCCAGCCCCTCACCTTAAGGAGGGTGCCTAGGGCTCCATCATCACCCTCCACTGGCCCCCACCAGGAACTCGGCAGGCTGCAAGGCCTGGTGCCTTCGTCTTCCCAGGGCACTGAGGGAGTTAAAAAGAAAAGCAGAGAAGCTGAGGAAGGGATGGACTGGGCATGTTCTAAGGGTTTTAAGAGAGAAGAGAGATGGCAAGATAAAAGGAGAACACAAGCACAAAGCAATGATGAGACCGGGGAGCCAGGCCTGGAAAGGAAATAAAGGAGGGGAAAAGGAAAGAACTCCGACCTGAGGGGTCATCTTTGCCTGGGACAGCTCGGGAAGGGGGCGCAGACTGTGGCCCATGAAGGGAATGTAAGGAAATACAAAAGAGAATTTCAGAGCGTGCCGGGACAGAGAATCGAGGATTTGTCCGACACCCACAACAGGAGAAGCCTGAAGATCTCTGATCAATAAGCGGGCCAGGCGAGGCTCCAGAGGGCGGCCTGGGACCAGGGGGGGGGGGCGGCGCCCCAACCGGGGACGACAGCGCCCCCCCACAACGGTGATGCCCCAAACACTGGCGTCCAGGAAACCTTCCCGAGGCCCAAGAGAACGGAGGGGGTTTGGGAGGCAGCACAGAAGGGCAGGACCGTCTGTCAAGTTTGGGGGGTGGTCACTGCGACTTTTTAGAGAAAGAGGAGGCACGGAATGAACTGCAGATTCAGGGTTGGCTGCAGAATTCTCTTCTCGTGGGGTGTTTAAGTTCAGAATAAAACATTATTTTCAGAATATCGAGTCTCCCCTGCGTCTTGTCCGATTTCAGTGCCCCCACTTCCTCCGCGGATCCTCCTAGGACCCCAACTCAGGCCCTTTCGTCGTCCTGGAGCATCTCGCTCTAGGGGTCCCGGGCCGGCCCCGTCTTCCCATCACCTCCATCCTCTTCTCACCCCTTCCCATCCTTATCACCTGCGCGCGTGTACCCACGGATCACACACGCGCGTGCACCCCGAAAGCAGTAAAGTGCAAGCTCATTAGGACCAAGAGGTGCTTCCTTCCTATCTCTGCACCCCCAGTCCTCGGCACACAGGAGGGGCTTCATAAATGAGCCGGAGGAAAGAAGCAGCTCGGGCTGCAGGAGCCCGGTGCGAGACCCTCCCGCGACATTCCGGGAGGGCTGCGGGGCAGGACCCGTGGGACGGGACCCCCGGGGGGGGCAGCCCCAGACTCACCCGGGGCCTGGCCGGGTCCATCCGGCGGCTCTGCCCCACAGCACGCGCCGCTCCCCACCCGCTCCCCCGGCTCGGAGCTCAGGCCGGCCGGGAGGAGCTGGTCCGGGGCAGAGCAAGTGAGGAGGGACCGAGTGCTGGGGCCGCGGCTGCTGGAGCGCCCGCAGAGACCGGCTGTCTGCATCCCGCCCTCTTCCCCCCGCCCCCCGCGGACCGCCCCTCCCCCAGGACTGGCTCATCTCCCCTCAGACCCTCAACCTCCGCCCACTCGGGCCTTCGTCCTTAGAGACCCCCCTCCTTACTTACCCCCTCTCCCTTTTTCATCCCAATTCCTCAGAGCCTTGTTCTCACGCCCCACCACGTGGTCCCCACGCTGGAGCCTCACAGAAACAACCAGCATTTATTAGGCGCCTGCTGTGTGCCGGGCACTGACCTAGGCCTTGCCCCCAGGGGGCTCCCAACAAGCCAACCAGGGAGAACAGCTGGGGAAACAGCAGGCTCCTGGGGCCTCCCCCTACCCCTGCAAACCCACGGCGCCCCGGTTGCATGATCACTTATGGAGCGCCTGCCGTATACCGGCAGGCCTGCGGGGGTGGAGTTGGCTGCTGTTCAGTTCTGAGGCAAACAGGGAAGTGACTCGCCCAGGGTCACACAGCTAGGAAGCGGCAGGCAGCATCTGAACTCGTGGGTAAACTGAGGCAGGGGGTGTTCCGGGTTACACAGAGGGGCTACAGGTACAGAGGATTTCAAGGCAGGGTCCGACTGCACTTATGAAGCGCCTACTGTGTGCCCGGCGCAGAAGAAGGCCATGGCCTGCCCCTGCCCGCGGAGAGCTTGCCGGAAACGCGCCGTCGGCACAGTCAGGAGGGAGGGAACAAGGGGAGACCTGGCAAAGGAAGGCTTCCAGGGGAGCAGGGCGAGGGCGTGCCCCGTGTGGGGCCCGGCCAAGGTCCTCGGCTGGAGGAGCCCGTGGGCAGGGCGGAGGACCCATGAGGGCGAGGGGGTGTGTGTGAGGTGAAAATCCGGCCGTTCGTGAGCACAAGCGCCCACTTACAGGCACTGCCCCCCCCCCCCCCGGGGGCCCCCCAAGCGGCTCATGCGCCGTCCCTTCGGGGGGGGGGGGGGCGCGTGGCGCGAGCAAGGAGTATGCGCCTGGGCGGGGCCGCGCGTGCGCACTGCCTTTCTTTGCACTTTCTTGCCACACTGAGTCAGCCTCTCGGCGTGGTACCGGGAGCCCACAGCTGGAAATCGGGTCTGCCCGCAACGTAAACGTAAACGACCCGGTCACTCTGATCCCTCTGAAGTGTCTCCCACGATGCACCGCGCTTTGCGTCAACCCACCGGGATCGAGCTAAAGGGCCGAGCTGCAGGTGCGCACCTGGGCTACTGCATTCTGGGAGATGAAGTCCGGGAGGGGGCGGGGCCGCCCGTGCCGAACGCTCAGCCGCAGCCCCGCTCCTGCAGACGGGCTCCCGGGGCTCGGCCGCTGCGCATTCTGGGAGATGAAGTCCGAGAGGGGGCGGGGCCGCCCGTGCCGGACGCTCAGCCGCAGCCCCGCTCCTGCAGACGGGCTCCCAGGCTCGGCCGCTGCGCATTCTGGGAGATGAAGTCCGAGAAGGAAGCGGGGGCCGCCCGTGCCGGACGCTCAGCCGCAGCCCTGCTCCTTCAGACGGGCTCCCGGGCTCAGCCGCTGCGCATTCTGGGAGATGAAGTCCGGGAGGGGGCGGGGGCCGCCCGTGCCGGACTCTCAACCGCAGCCCCGCTCCTTCAGACGGGCTCCCGGGGCTCGGCCGCTGCGCATTCTGGGAGATGAAGTCCGAGAGGGGGCGGGGGCCGCCCGTGCCGGACGCTCAGCCGCAGCCCCGCTCCTGCAGACGGGCTCCCGGGGCTCGGACCTTGTCCGCCAGGGCCCGGCTGCCCCATAAGCCTGCCCGGACGCGGGCGCTGGAGCGGTGAAAGGGCTTGTCCCGCTTAGCCCGGGCTCGGGAGGTGGAGAAACCCGCAGGAGCCGTCACCGATCCGCTCTCCAACCCGACCACGCCCGCAGCGGCCCCGAGCAGGCGCGGGTGGGAGGGCCAGTGACCTCGCGGTGCCGTCCGTCTCGGAGTGAGGAGCGTTGTCCCGGCTGGAGCGCAAAAGCGCAGGCTGTGTGCTGGTCACCCGTGGGGAAGGAGGGGACGGAGCACAAGCGATCGTTTGGCGGTTTCCCAGGGGACGCCTGGAATCCCCCCCCCGTACAGCAATTGTGGAGTCACGGATCTGGGGTCCGGACACCTCCCCCGGAGTCCAGGCCTAGAGCGCTAGAGCAAACAGCTTCTCCAGGGCACAACTTTCCTGGAGTAAGGGGGTCCCTCCCAGAACAGGGTGGAGGGTCACTGGGTAATGGGGACAGGCGAGAGTCATGTTCTGAGTACAGGGTGGAGGGACGCTGCTTGGTCAGCAAAACAGAACAGGGTGGTCTCTTCTTAAGAAAAACTTCAGATAACCGTGTACCATAACCGCGGGACTGACCCTTGTACAGCGTGATAATATACAGAATGCTAATTCAGGGAGAAGGGGGTAGGGGACTCCACCTAGGGCAGTGCCCAGGACTGTGCCTTAAGCTGTTTCAGGCTATTACAGGGTATAGGATAGAGACAGATCGGGAGATGGGTGATTTGGGTTTGGGCACAACAACACTAAAGTGTTAGGAAAATCATTGTCCATACAGAGGAATTTTGTGAAGTGATTATTTTCATTCCAGTCTGCTAAGATCTTAAGTGTGGGGATGAGGGACACTAATGGAAAAGACCCGTGTTCTTTCCTCAGTGTCCCACCATGGAAGCTGAAAATCTTTCATCTGGGAAGTCTTGTCTCTTACATTAATTATTTTATTTCTACATCATTTCCTTTCCAAAACCTTCTCTCCCCTGGAATTTATCCCTTGGAAAAAGAAAAGAAAAAGTTCAGTTTTCTTGTTTTATTATTAACTTCACAAATAGCAACATGAACATTTCACATACAAAAAAACAGGATTGTACATGACACTGAATCTCTACTATATATTAGGCTGTTTAAAAAAAAGTATATATTAAATTTAATGCAACTATACTAACATTGCCCTCATTCAGCCCCTTTTTGAACTTCCTGTTGTCTTCTTCAAAGCATTTAACAACATTTGAAGCTTTTTTCTCCCCTTTTTGTGTCACTATCTCTACCCATTCATTCCCCCCACCCCTGCAAATAAAAGTTCTCCCTTGTAACAAATAGGAACAGTCAGGGAGACAAATTCACATTGGCTAGGTCTCTACGCCATCACTAAAAATGAGTACTTCAGCAAGATGATCCAATGAAACAATCCAATCTGTTAGTAAACAGCCATAATACATTCTTCCTCAAAGGAAAGCAGTATCCTTCCTCATTCCCCAGTTATGCTGGGTTACTACAATTCCATAGGAGTTTTATAGTAATTGGCTTGGGAGTCAGAAGCTTACAATACTACCTGAAATAATCAGACTTTGACAACACTCGCAATCACTGGCAACAACAATCACAATCACTTGTGCCAGTATATCTTAAGTGAAACAAATCAAAGATTGTCACACCTATTCCTGTCACCCAACTCTGGTTCTGTACCCTAGGGGCAATGGTCATGACCCCCCAGAGACTCGACTGCAGAATTGTACTGTGGGAAAGCACTAATCGATTGTTTGTAATCCACCTTCTGCCATCCTTCCCCACCGGTGCTTTTACTACAGCTAGGAGAACATTCCTCACTCTGAAAATGATCCATTAAACTACTTCATTACTAGCACTCCTCTAGGCCTGCTCTGTGTGGCTCCAAGCTTTCTCAGGTTAGAGGCTGACTCGGTAAAAATTCTGTTAACAATAGCATACAGTTAGGTTTTTCTGTTCTTTCCATTTACCTGGTAGACCTTGTGTATGTTGGGTTCCTAGTTCTACTTACTTTGTGTCAGTTCACATCAGGCTTTCGACATATCTTTGAATTCTTCAGATTCATAATTTCTTCCAGCACAGAAACATTCCATTATATTCATGTGTCCGGGTTTGTTTAACCATTCCCCATTCAGCAGGCATCCACTTGGCAATACCTCTTCTAGATGATGGCGCTCCATTCAAAATGAGTTGATAGATATTGTCAGATGTACAATACAGTGCTTGCTCACAGAAGGTTTGTACACAAGAATGGCCTTCAAAGATTCTTCTCCTGTAGGAGTTCTGTAATACTATGTGAGCATCCACCCTCAGGCATCCATTTCAGCAAAGGCTTTCCCACATGCGTTACATTTAGAATGGTTTTGTCTAAGAGGAGTTGTCTGATGAATACCAAGGTTGTCCTGAAGCCTTTCTTATTCATTATTCAAAGAATTTCTATTTAAATCAAATGAGATGTTTGTCAGAGTTTAACACAGTAAGTGTTGGCTGGCACACAGCAGGTGCTTAATAATAATGCTTATTACCTTCCATTTCCCTAGTATTCTCAATAATCTACTTTCAGGGGTGGCTACGTGGTGCAGTGAATAGAGCACTTGCCCTGGAGTCAGGAGGACCTGAGTTTACATCTGGCTTCAGACACTTAACGCAAAAACTAGCCATGTGACCTTGGGCAAGTCACTTAACTCCAACTGCTCCCCCCCCAAAAAAAAGCAAAAAAAAATCTACTTTCACTGAAGGGTCTCTCCCATTCATTGTAGGCAAAGCTTTGATTTTAAATCAATAAGAATTCTCTGAGGGATAATAAGGAATCCTCCCCAACTGAGACCTATCCCGTGTTCATGAAAAGAAAACAGTTTTTCTCTAGTATAAATTGCTAATGGGAGGTGCGTCTTCTCCAGGTAGCAAACAACTGGAAGCAAAGCAGATAACCATGGATGGGGGAATGGCTAAACAGGTTATGGCCCATAAATGTAATGGAATATTAAGGGGCTGTAAGAAATGATGGCTATGAGAAATAGAGAAGTATGAGAAGATCTGTATGAACTGATACAAGGTAAAGCCAGGTAAACAACATAGCTGTGACCACAAGAAAGTAAATGGAAACTAGAAGTCTAAACTAAATGTTATGAAATTATTACAGTGCTTGGCCTTGAAGAAGAAATATGAAAAGGAAATCGATTCTTTACAGTTAGTTAGGTGACTCTAAGTGTGCAACACCGTGTTTAATGTCAGACTGTTCAGGGTATTGTTTCATTTTACTGGATCATTTTTCCTTTTGTATGTTTTTTTCATATGTTTTCTTTTGATGGCCTTCTGGGAAGTGGTCAGGAGAAGTTGACATTTTGGGAAATGCAGAAAAACCAAAGCTAGCAATAAAAAAATTATTAAAAAAAAAAGATGGTGTCTCCTCCAGCTGTAACCTTTCTCATATTCATCATATTTAAGTTTACTACATTATGAATTTTCTGATGTCTAATAAGGTGCTCCCTCTGTCTTAAGACTTTCTTAATCATATTAAAAGAGATTCTTCCCAGTATGCATTCTCTGATGGGTAATAAGTTTTGCCGCTTAGGGGCAGCTAGGTGGCGCAGTGAGTAAAGTGCTGGCCCCAGAGTCAGGAGGACCTGAGTTTGGCTCCTGCCTCAGACACTTAACACAAAAAAAAACTAGCCATGTAACCTTTGGCAAGTTACTTAACCCCAATTGCCCTCCAAAAAGTAAAAAAAAAAATAGTTTTGCCTCTTGCCTTACTACATATATGACACAAAGAGGCTTCCTCTCCAGGATGAGTTCTCTGGAGAGTAATAATTTTTGACATCCTTTTGAGGCCTTTTTCACATTCATTACATGGAAAGTATTTCTGATGCTCAATAAGATGTCCTCTCTAAGAAAAGGCTTTCCCACATTCATTAGGATCCAAAGGGCTCATCTCTAGTATGAATTCTTGTATGTCTTTTGATCACTTTCCAGGGGGAAGAAAAGCTTTCCTATATTCATTACATAAGAGTTTTACTTGAGTATATATTTACTGATGTCTTCTGATAGTCCTTGAAATGCCAAGGCCTATCCTAATAAAGTTTCTTATGTTAATTATATTAAAAGTGCTTCTGTCTAGTATAAGTTATCTGATAGCTTCTGAGTATTTTACTCTCATCAAAGGCTTGGCCACTTTAATTATACTTAAAGGGTTTCTCTCCAACATGAGTTTTCTGATGGGTAGTAAGGCTTGCCCGCTGGGTAAAAGCTTTCCCACATTCATTACATTCGAAGGGTTTCTCTCCAGTATGAGTTCTCTGATGGGTAATAAGGTTTCCCCTCTCCCCAAATCCTTTCCCACATTCATTACATGCAAAGGGTTTTTCTCCAGTGTGAGTTCTCTGATGGGTAAGAAGGCTTGCCCTCCAACTGAAACCTTTCCCACATTCACTACATTTAAAGGGTTTATCTCCAGTATGAATCCCTTGATGATAGATGAGGTGTCCTTTCTGGCTGAAGCCTTTCCCACATTCATTACATTCATAGGGCTTCTCTCCAGTATGAATTCTCAGATGTCTGTTAAGGCTTCCCCTGCTACTGAAGGCTTTCTCACATTCATTACATTCAAAGGGTTTTTCTCCAGTGTGAATTCTCTCATGATGAATGAGGAGTCCCCTCTGGCTAAAGGCTTTTCCACATTCATCACATTCAAAGGGTTTCTCTTCAGCATTGAATATCTGATGTTTATTAAGGTTTCCCTTATTCCTGAAGGTCTTTGAATATTCAGTACCTTTGAAAGGCTTCTTTCCAGCATGAGTTCTCTGATGATGAATAAGGATTCCCCTCCGGCTAAAGGCTTTTCCACATTCGTAACATTTAAAGGGTTTCTCTCCAGTATGATTTCTCTGATGATCAATAAGGGATCCCCTGTGCCTGAAGGTTTTCCCACATTCCTGACACTCAAAAGGTTTCTCTCCAGTATGAGTTCTTTGATGTCTATTAAGGCTTCCCCTATCTTTGAAGGCTTTCCTACATTCATGACACTCAAATGGTTTCTCTCCAGTATGAGTTCTCTGATGGGTAATGAGGTTTCCCCTTTCACTGAAAGCTTTCCCACATTCCTTACATGCAAAGGGCTTCTCTCCAGTATGAGTTCTCTGATGTGCAATAAGGTTTCCCCTTCGGCTGAAGTCTTTCCCGCATTCATTACATTTAAAGGGCTTCTCTCCAGTATGAACTCCTTGATGATTAATGAGATGCCCCCTCTGGCTGAAGTTCTTCCCACACTGATTGCATTTAAAATGTTTCTCTCCACTATGAATTCCCTGATGATTAGTAAGGTGTCCCCTCTGGCTGAAGGCTTTCCCACACTCAGTACATTCAAAGGGTTTCTCTCCACTATGAATTCTTTTATGTCTATTAAGTCTTCCCCTTATACTGAAAGATTTCCCACATTCATTACACTTAAAGGGTTTCTCTGTAATATGAGTTCTCTGATGTATAATAAGGTTTGACACCAGACTAAAGTCTTTGCCACATTCATTACATTCAAAGTGTTTTCCTCTGGACTTAATTCTCTTATATTTAGGCAAGATTCCAATAGTTTCCCCATATTTATTGCAATTATAATATTTCTTTCCAATACAAATTGTCTTATGTTCAGTAAGATTTGATCTTTTGCCAAAGGTGGTCCTGTTCTCAGTGTGTGTGTACAGTCTTTCTCCAGCATGTATTTTATGAAATTTAATTAGATCTGAGTGGTAACTAAAGGGTTTCTTGTCCTTTGTATACTCAGAGAGGTTCTTCCCTGAGGAGGAAGTATTGCATGTAAATAGACTGGAAGAATCCTTTACGCTTTTTCCAAGTTTCTTATATTTATGGAGACTTTTCCCCATCATGCCTTTCTTTAGTGCACGAAAGCCTGACCCCAAATGCAAACTTCTCCCCAATGTGTTACCATGAAGAACACACACTTTATTAGGAGTTTTGCTATGAGCAGTTGTTACCAGTCTGTATTCTTTCTCCTGGTTATCCTTCTGTTTCTCTACAATGACTTCACATCTCTTTGTTTCTCTCTTCTTTGAATGCTGAGAACTATCCTTTGGTAGAGTTTTTTTATTCAACGCTCCCATATAAATGCCTTGTATCAGACTCGAATTCTTTCTTTCAAACCTGTCCTCTTCAGCAAAGGAATCTGAAAGAAACAAACAAAAAACTGTCACTCACCACCATTTGGTGTACCGAGGGAAAGGAATCCTCATTAGTGGAAGTTCAAGTTTCTGTCTCTTTTGTAAAAAAGAATGATGCTCAACTTGGGCCAGGGAGAACAGTGTCATCAGGAAGTGACTCTAGAATGGGTGAGATCATATTGTGTGCTCTGTTTAGTTCTCAGGTGCCCCATTACATGAAGGGCTCTGATGAGCAGCAAAGCATTCACAGGAGCGTGGCCAGTAGTCATGGGCCTTGGAGCCATCTGACAGAAGGATCAGCAGAAAGAAGTGGGGAGGTTTAGCTTGGAGAAGACTTTTTTTTTTACTAGACCTGTAATTCCACTGGTGTAGGGAGGCCCAGTGAACAACTTCCTAGCACCTTTTTGTTCTGCAACTTACAGTCAAAGAATTGCCTGAAACACTAAGATGTTGAATAACTTGCTCTGAGTCACACAGTCAGCATGTACTGGGGCAGGATGGGAACTCAAGTCCTTCAGATTCTAAGCTCTCTGTCACGTAATGTCACCTCTCTTAAAAGACTTACGGAGAATATAATATCTGGCCTCAATTATTTGAAGGGTCTCCACATGGCAGAGATATTACACTTTGTCTGCTTGGTTCCAAATGCCAGATTTGGGAGCAATGATAAAAGTTGCAAAGAGGAAAATTTAGACCTGATTTAAGGAAAAACTTCCAAACAATGAGAGCTTTCCCAAAGTGGGATGGCCTGCTCTGGAAAATAACTGTTACTGGAGGTCTTTCAAGTACGAGCTGGATGGCTCCTTACTACTTATTATAACTGTTATAGGGAGGTCTTTTGTCATCAGCTAACCATTAAAATAGATAGTCCTGAGCTCCCCTCCAACTCTGTAATTCTTTGACATATCTAAAGTAATGTAGCTTTCTCAATTTTAAAGAGTGGATATTTTTTAATATACTCAAGAAATAGAATTATGGGAAAAGATCTGATTACATAAAAATGAAAAAAATATAGAAGAAAAAAGTAATTAAAAATCATAATAAACATCTTAAAATCATTTCTGTAGAGAAAAAAAGAGCTCAAGCTATGGATTTGATATTAGGAGATAATGGGACAATGGTCACAAGCTTTTTCAATCATCTCCAGTCAACCGAACCCTTGTGATTCAGAGAGGAAAGCAGCATGAGGGCAGGAAATTGAAATTGATTTTTTAGCACGTTTTTTCCATCCCCTTTTCTGTTTGAAGAAATAAAGCCCTGGGGACACCTGCCCCTGTCTGGAAATATGAGACCAAACAATAAAAAATGAGTTTTTGACCATGGGACAGATGAGAATTGAATGGAATGAGTCAGCAGGCAAAAGAGAGGACAGCTGGCATCTCTCCTGAGCATTCCCTGCAGCTGTGGGCCAGGCCTGACTCAGGCTGAGGATCTGAATGAAATCTAACGATCAAAAGAAGTTCACTAACAACAGCATGAAAAGGACACTTGGCAGGGACAGAGGACAAGTTCCCTCATCAGACACAGGTCTGGTTATCAGAGTGTACTGAGTCTGAAAGGTCTGTTGACTTGCATGGAAATATTCATCAGAAGTCTGAGGGGCACCAACTACGTGTGGGCTGGGCTTTTTATGACCTAGCTGACCAGGAAGCTGAGGCAACAGCTCAAACCAGTCTCCTGGACTGACATGTTGGGCTGGCTTCTGTCTAAATGGCAATGACCCTGATAGACACCACGCCTACTACAGTCAACTTCCTCTGAGCAGCCCAGCTGGCCAAATGATGTGGCTGAAAAAAACTGTTCTCCTCCCATGCCAGGGCTAGACTTACTACCTACAGCACTCCTCCTCCCCCAGATGATTGAGGTCTGCCCAAGGAGCTGGCTGCCTTCCCTGGCCATCTCCTGAAGCAGGGAGACTCACTAAACAGCACCCCCTAGTGGAATGGCAAGAGTGTTTTCGTTTTGATGAAGACAGCTAATTAACTAGCAAAGGAGAGAGACTGGCCGAGACCCCAGCATCCTGCAGGGAGCAATGGAAATGAGATGCCCGACAGAAAGCAGGCGTAGTGGAGAGAAGCACAGTGACAACGCTGGAAGATGGCCGGGGCCTGGCAGCATCAGAAGCATGAGCTCTATACCCACATGTATGGCTTGGTCATGCATGTAGCCTGCATGTATGCCTGTTCACAGGGTGTTCTTCCCCGTGTGGAGATGCCACGTACATGGCTCCTCTTCGAGCTACTCTCCCCAGTGACCCTGTATTTCTGCTCTGGTGTTACGGGAGAAAGTGCTACTGTCTTTGTACTATCATATTTTATGGCTCTTAGAGATGTTTTATTTGAATTTTTACATTTATTGGAGAATCTGAATAGTTTTCCTTGTGGCTTTTGATTATTTGTATTCCTTTTTGTAAAAAAAAAAAATCATTACTATCTTTTTAGAAATCAATTTTTTAAATTGCTGTGACCTTCATTTTGTTATGGGAATGGGAATCTAAGATCTTCCCTGCCCCTAGGCCCTTTGATAGGCTTAAGTGATTCTGAGAACCTTCCTTGAACTCTGCCCCCTGATAGGCTGAATGTGGTCTCATGGAGCCTGTGGGGGGAGGTTTGGTTTTCAGGAATGCTCACACCTTGATACTTTGTGATTGGGCAGTGGGTCAAGAAGGCTGTGACATTCTCTGACCCAGGAGAAAACTATATAAATCCTGATGTGAGGTTCTGCTGTGGGGCTCACTTTGGGAAGAGTTGTGTGATTTGACCAGACGAGACTCTGGGCAGCTGTCGAGCGCCGTTCCCCACCCCCCCTTTGAAAAAAATCCAGATGTTGGTGCTTCCCTCTCTGATAACTGACTAGGTATGGATGTAATGGTCAGACAGCTGGAAGCCTGTCTGCTGATCTGTTTCTCTGTCTTCTTGTACCCTCTGTATTCTCTGAAGTTCGGGGTGCTGACATTTTCCCCCTGAACTAGGTAAATGACATATGTTTGATTAAGGCAAGATTTTTAACCCATTGTGAGTTGCTTTCCTTTAGGAAAATAGATCTAAGAACCTGTGTTGGCAGCCACCCTGGGTATGCTAGGGTGCTTGCTGCTACACATTTTCACATATATCCCTTACCCTTCCCTTTCCCTGTAACAAAGAATTGAAAAAAAAAAGACCCAGATTTCACACCACATATACCCCAAGGAAAATAAAGAAAGAAGGGAAGGCGCCAGACCCACCAAAATATGGATATCAGTGTTTTCTGTACTAGCAAAAACTGTAAACAAAGAAGATTTCCATTAAATGGGGAACAGCTAACAAATCAATAGTAATTGAATCTAATCAGCTTCTTTTGCATCATAACACAGAATGAGCTTGATAAACTTGGGAAAGTATGGAAAGGCCTTTTGGCAGAGGTAGGAGGCATATGTCAAACATACCAGTACTTTTAGACTTGCTTGAAATATTGGTTAATTTTTGGAAAAGGATTCTTTTTTAAAAAAATTCTTTGTTACAAGGCAGCAGGGGAAGAGAAGGGGAAGGGATGGATGTGAAAACGAAGTTCACAACAATTTAAAAAACTGATTTTTAAAAAGATAGTAATGATATTTTTTTTACAAAAAGGAATACAAATAATCAAAAGCCACAAGGAAAACTATTCAGACTCTCCTATAAATATAAAATTAATTAAAAAGCATTATAAAGTTCTATGCTAGGAGAGCTCTAGATAAAAAGGCACAAGATTACACAACCACCAGAACAAGGGAACGGGCAATCTTCCGGAAAAGCAATTGACATTCTGCAGCACAGCCTGCTCACACCTGGGGTCTAGGAGCACCATTATAAATGTGCCCAATTCTCCATCACTCACCTGGCCAGGTGTCCCTGGGGACTCTTTCCTGGGGCCCAGATAGGGCTCCTCCTCTCTCTAACAGGAAGATGAAGTCCGGTTTGGAAACGGGAACACTTACACCTATGGAGAGAAAGGATAATGTGGTAGGGTAGAGAAAGCAAGGTAAGAATTCCATTTTATTTGTGGAAAATCAGGCAGCTAAAGAAGCAAGGAGAATGGCACAAAGGATCTCTGAATCACCCTCCAGGATGCCAGGGGATCCTGGGTCACGACTCTGTTATCCATCCATACTCTCCATCCCAGATCTGCATGGGATCCGAAGGTAGCATGTGCATCCAAAGGCATGTCATGGGTGAAGGCCAGTGTCATGGGAAGAGTGTAAGGCATAAGGAGACCAGAAAGTGAGGACAGAGCCCCATTATGGAGGAAGATGCTGCGTTTGACCCCAGAGACCACAGGGAGCCACTTCAGTTTATGGGGCCCCGGCTTGTGGTCAGACCCGACTTGAGGAAGATTCTTTTGTTGGCAGAGAAGAGGATGGGCTGGACTGGGGGTGATGAGTGAGGACACCAACCAGAAGGCTGCTGTGATGAAGGACCAAAGAAGGGCAGGTTGGAAGGATCCTGGACGGATTCCATGCACTGATACAGAAGCAGCTGAGCAGACCCGGCAAAACAAGGCAGTCTGGACGGCACTGTGAAGGAAAGCTCTGGGAAAGGCTCAAGGAAGAGCTCGCTCTGAGCTGTCACCGTCTCTGCACGAGGGGTGAAGGAGCGGAAAGATGGGGGGGGGAGAGGAGGGGAGCAGGGCGCAGCCAGGGGGCTGAAGGAGGGGGCTTCCCAGGCGGGGCTGCGCTGCCGGGCCTGGGCGGGAGGGGCCGCACTCGGGGCTTACCCAGGGCCACGAGGTTCTGGTAGGTCTCCAGCATCACGTCCCGGTACAGCGCCCTCTGCGCCGGCTGCAGCCTCCTCCACTCCTCCCT
>NW_027186383.1:7827021-7831134 GCF_028583685.1 Petaurus breviceps papuanus
GGGGGGGGGCCCTTCTCCTTGGTCTCCTCCAGATGAAGCCCGAGGCCCCCTGCTGGGGAGGGGTTACTATGATCCCATTTTACGGGGGGAAACCGAGGCAGGCAGCTGCGCCAGACCTTCT
The DNA here is from genome assembly GCF_028583685.1 of Petaurus breviceps papuanus. Taxonomy (NCBI): domain Eukaryota; kingdom Metazoa; phylum Chordata; class Mammalia; order Diprotodontia; family Petauridae; genus Petaurus; species Petaurus breviceps. Next base: position 7,827,143 of record NW_027186383.1, read on the forward strand.
CCTGAGGCTGCTGGCCCCGGGCCCTGGCACGGCTCCCGGGGTCGAGGCCCGGCGGCCCGGGCACTGACGGACCGTCCGGTCCTTTATATATGGATGTAATTATCGTTTTAGCCGACACTAATTAAGCGCCTGCTGTGTACACGGAAACCCTTCCGACCCCCACAACGTCCTGGGGGGCAGGAGCTGCTGGGACCCCCATTTCACAGCCGCAGGCCCCAGGCTCTGTACGCCGCTGGCTGTCCGAGGTGAGCTGGGACAGGGAGGTGCAGAACGTTAAATGCCCCAAACCGGCGCTGACGGCTGGTCCGGGGGCACTAGGGAGTCACTGCGGCTTCTACAGTAAAGGAAAGACAAAGCCATCAAAGATCAGGTTCTGCGCGTGCGCGCCCCCCGGGGGCGCATGCGCAGTTCCCTCCCCTCTCGCCAGATTCCCGGGTCAGCCTGCTGGACCCCGCACCTGGGGGGTGGGGGGACATAAGAATGAGGGGAGGGAAGAGGCGCGTGCGCACTCTCTTCCGATCCCTCCACTCACCCGGGGCTCTGTCACGCCTGGGCCCTAGGCTGCAAGTCGGGGCCTTGCGGGACTGAGCCACGGAAAGAGGATTCCTCCACTTAAACCCACACGAGACCGGCTAGGAGAACTGAGGCCTCCGATGGCATTCTGGGAAATGTAGTCTAGAGGCTCGCAGCCAGCCCGCGTTTCGCACGCGCAATGGGCACGCGCACGCCGCAGGGGCTCCATCTCTCAGGGGCCTCCGAGGCCTTTTTTTTCCAGAGGATTTGCGCCTGAGCACTGCGAGGAGGCGGCGTTTCTCCTGGATGGGCCACTAGGTGGTGCAGTGGAGAGAGCGCTGGAGCTGGAGTTAGGAGGGCCTGAGTTCAAATGCAACCTTAGGCCCTTACACACTGTGACCTTGAGCAAGTCACTCTACCTTTGCCTCTCTGTTTACTCCTCTGTAAAATGAGAAAAACAATCGCACCTCCCTCCCAAGATCGTTATGAAGGGCAAATGAGATTAATATTTGTCAAATGCTTTGCAAACCTTAAAGCTACTTAAATGCCAGCTGTTGTCTGTTATATATACTTTGGGGACGCCTGGGAGGTCATCCATGAGGAGTCCCTCCTCTGGAGCAGAGGGCAGCCCAGATGCATGCTCTCCCTGCAGGTGACCCCTGCTAGCCAGCCCTGGGCACCCTTCTCTCCTGCCTCCGTTTCCCCTCATCCATGTCCAGGCTCTCCCACCTTTGCGTGCCCAGCACCAGCGCCGTGCAGCGCCAGGTCGGACGTGGCGGGAGGAGGCTTCTGAATCGCTTCGCTCCCTCTCACTTTCCATCTTGCTCCTCCAGCCTCCATCGAAGGTCCTCAGGGTCAGCGTCTCGCTGGGTCCTGGGGCTGTTGGGTCAGCAGTCTTTGTGAAGCTCTCATATGCTCTCTCTTCCATCTCCTAAACACGATTTAATTCCACAAGCCTTCACTAAGCGTCTGCTAAGTGCCAAGGCACCGTGCCCGGTGGGGGAATATCAGTCATACACAGCCAGCCATACGAAAGGACACTGGAGCTTACCCAGTCCACCCTCTCCTTATGGATGAGGGAACAGGCCCAGAGAGATTCAGACACTTTTCTCCATAAAATGAGAAGGTGGCCCTAGGTGGCACCTGAGGATTTCATGAGGCTGGACTGGATTAGTCAGTAGGTGGTGCTGTGGTCACAGCATGGAGAAGGCAGACCAGCATGGATGGGCATGGGAGGGGGCTTGGCCTTCTGGGGTCCCTCTAGACAGAGGCGGAGGGAGGGGGCCACGGCGGAGGCCTCAGTGGGCAACGTGCTTCCAACTGAGTCTCATGAGACACGGAGAGAGGCCGGCCAGGCAGTGCCAGAAGACCCTTGTCTGGTGCCCTCCCTGCAGATGTCACTGGCCAGCTCCTCTGATGGACCCAGGATCATGTTCTCCCCCCCCCCCCCCAACGGGAGCTCCCTGAGAGCAGGAGCCGTGTGCTTGCCTTGCTTTGTGTCCTGAGTGCTGATTGGGAGCCGAGCTAAGCTCTTCCATCAGCGGGAGGAAATCAGTGACCTTGTGTAATTCCATTGGCTATGCCCGGGTCAGCAGCGCCCCTGGATTTGCAGAGCCTGAGCTCCTTGGGGGCACGCTTCTGCCTGGCACTCATCACCCCAGGAGCGGTTCAGCTGCTCAGTGAGCCTCGCCCTCCCTTGTGGGTCCTAGAGATACTGGAATATCCAAAGGGGCCGGAGAGGCCGGGCATCAGCGGGGATGGGGCGGTGGAGAGGGGGCCCAAGACTGCAAGGGCTTTTCACGGGCGACTCATGCCCAGCTTCGCGATCTTCCCCCGGGGGTCACCGCAAAGCTCTGGACCGACGAGGGCTTCTCTTGGGGCTTCACTTCCCCAGCTGGACTCCAAGGGATAGGACTTTGCCTCGGTGCCAAGGGAAGATGGCAGAAGAGCCCTGCCCTTCAGGCGAAGCCAAGGCCTCTCTCCAAAAGTGAAGGAGGGTTCCAGCTGTTCAAAGTCCCGGACAGAAGGGGAAAGAATACCCGAAGCCCCCAGACTCCTTCTAGGGACAGAGATGGGGTGGCTGGACCCAAGCACCTCCCTCCCCTTCCAGCCCCGGGGCCTAGAGTCCGCCCACAGCCTTCAAGGGGCAGCTAGTCCAAGACTGGACAGATTGACGGGCATCTCAGCCAACCAGCTGCAGAGGCTGCCGAGCTGCCTTCCCTCCCCGGGAGCCAGCGGGCAGAGATTCCAGGTCTGAGCAGCGGCAGAGTCAGGTCTGGCCGGACTTCAGCAGCGGCAGGCGGGGCAGGAGGTACGGGCTTTCCACGCTCGGCTCACGGTCTGAGCTTTCTCTTCTGTCTTTTCTGTTGTCTTCCATACGCGATCGCGGGCTCAGGAAGCCTGGCTAGAGGAGAGCCCTCTTCCATAATGCTTTGTAATGTCACCACGAATGGGACTGCCCGATGTGAACTAATTGGGTGGAAACAAAATCGGGGGACAAATTTCCTGCAGGGATTCCGGGCGGAGACGCGGAGTGGTGCGTGTTGGATGTAACCTACAGCTACTGGGCTCCGAATTTCAGTTCCCTCCCCCGCTGTCTGTCCCCCCCCCACACACATTCTATTTCTCTCTCTCCTTCTCTCGCTCGCTAGATCTAGGACCCGGAGAACACCTCGCTCTCTGGCTGTGATGACCTCTCTCTCTCTCTCTCTCTCTCTCTCTCTCGTCTCTCCCTCCCTCCTCCCCCCCTCTGTTTCTCTTCTGTTTCTCCCTCTCCCTCTCTTTCTCTCTCCTTTCATCCCTTCTTTCTCCGTCCCAAAAACAAAACTACCACCCAAACCCCAACCCTCCTTCCTTTGTACTCTGGAACCTCGAATACATTTCTACCCACCATGTAAGCGTAACATACGATGTGCAGAGAGCTGCCCCAAGTTGTAAGGGGGGCTCAGCTCATTGCTCCTCCCCTTTTTTATTTTTTTAAATGAGTTTTCAGAATTAGACATTTTTTCTCTGAGAGTTCATTTGATTGTGGCCCAAGTTTTCATTTGTAGCTTCAAACTAAAAAAAAAAATCACTTTCATTTGAAAAATGAATAGAGCCCAAAGTGATGTCGCATGGCTGTGGTTCCTGGTGCTGTGGAGACTGAGGCTGGTGGATGACTTGAGCTCCAGAGCTTTGAGGTGTGGTAGGGTGAAAAGAGAGCCGGCCTTCTCACTAAGTCTGGCACCAAGAGGGTGAGTCCTTGGGGAGCAGAGGGCAGCCAGCTGCCTAAGGAGGAATGGGCCGCCAGGTGGGAAACAGGACATGTATAAGCCTCCCCCGACCCCAGCCAATCAGTGCTGGGACTGAGACCTTGAGAGGCTACTGCATTTCCAGCCTTGGTGAGATGGAGGGACAGAGAGGAGAGAGAAATAGAGAAGACAGAGAGACACAGAGAGAGACAGAGACAGAGAGATGGAGAGAGACAGACAGAGGGGGGG
>NW_027186383.1:7833734-7874450 GCF_028583685.1 Petaurus breviceps papuanus
CAAAACAAAAAATCTTGTCCTAATCTGTGGCATTTGCTGATTTCCAAAGTGCAAATGCTTGCCATGGAAATTTAACAACTGACTCAAGAGTCACTATGAGCTGACTCCAATACCTATAGCCTGTGACTCTTCATAGATTTTATTGCTTGAAATTCCCTTCATGGTGGAGGAAGCCTTTGCTTGCACAGTGAGAGAAAATACTGGAAAGGCCAGCAGCTCTGGGAGTCATGGCCTGCCAGCCACCACCTGCTGCTTCCCTTCCTCCCTCCCCTTTCCTGTAAGCCAGCTGTTTCCAAATACTTGCCCCCACCTGCAGGGCCCAGATTAACCCAGTTGGGATTAACTCCTACTTTAACAAGAAGCCAGCTCAGTTCCCCAGAGGAGGGATGGGAAGCATCCGTTTCTGTGGGTGATCAATCTCTCATTTCTCCAGGGTGGCCCAGCCTTTCAGTCCCCGAGGGTCTCCTGGGTGGATGGTATAGATTACTGATCTGCTCTGTCCTTCTGACTGTCTAACCCCCTGATCTCTAACCGGCTGCTTGTCCTGAGCCTCAGGGGCTATCCCAGGTAGGCCCTGATTCTCACTTGGCTACTTGGGTTTGACCAGGAGTCAGTCCTTATCTTACATGTTTGGATAAACTTGCTTTCAGTGTCCTGGTCCAGGCTTACCACCAGCTGCCATTCCCTTTCTGGGCCTAATCTCTGCCCTCTCGTTCTTCCAGCCTTGCCCCAGTGCTGCTGGGCCTGATTGCTTGTCCTTTGGGTCAAGACCTGCAGCTGTCTATGGCTACGAATGGTCATGATGGGAAAAGTGACATGTTGACTTAAAGCAATTCATTCCAAGGTGTAAAATCGTGACTGACTTGTCATTGGGTGGGCAGGGAGGGCGTCGAATGCTCCAAGTGGGAGGGAGAAAATCAACTCTCCTCACCGAGGCCAGACAGCCCACCTCACCCCCTGCCCAAAGCAGGGGTTCTCACCCCTTTTTGTGTCCTGGACCCCCTAGAAGCACTCTGGGGACCCTGACTTGGAGCCATGTTCTTCAATGCATAGAACAAAATACATGGGATTACAAAGAAAGCCAATTAAGCCTAAGTACAGTTATCAGAATATTTTTAAAAAATAAATTCCTAGACCCAGGTTAAGAACCCTGAATCAAATGAAGCAAATGTTTCAGGACATGGAAGACTTTGGGGAGTCTGAAAAGTGGCCCAACATTTGCCTTCTGGGCCCCACCTTTTTGTGCAGATAATAGGAGATAAGAGGGTTAAAAAAGAACTTTTTCTTCTGTCTGTGAAGGTGACTCAGCGTCAGCAGGGCATGCCCTTGGAGTTGTCTTTCTGCTGGATTTCCCCACATGGAGCTCCATCCTCTCCTGGGGGAGGCTAGTAACCTGGTGGGTTTTCTGGCTGGCTGGCCCCGTTGGTGAGGGGTCTTGGTCGATGGCCACAAGCTGGGGCAAATCTAATCAGCCCATTTAAGGGGCACTGCCTTGCTTTCATGACATACTCACATAACAAATTATAGACAACATTTTTGTATCTGATCAAAGTATAGTAAAAAAAAGAAGTGGAAGGAGGAAGGATAGCTTTCATTGGATAACTGGATTTCCACTTATGTCTTTATGCTTTGTGTGTAATGGATTAAGCTTCCTACTGCTCCTGCCTGCTCACAGGGAAAGACAGCCCAAACAACAATAGTGTAGTGCTGTAAGGTTTATGGTTGGATCCTCACTCCCCTAGACAAGGGTTTGATGGTTCGATAAAAATCCCTCAAAAGGTGAGGATGAGGTGGTAGAAGTGTTATGAACACTGGGGGCAAGTGAACACTCTGTCAGGGAGAGCCAGGCACCATCTGCTGTGTACCCTGGAGCCTGGCAGAGAGGTTTTTAAAGAGTCTGGAGGCCTGATATTTCACAGAAGACCCCAAGAGGGAGAATTCTGAAGATGTGAGCAGAAAGAATTGTGATGAAGAAAAGGGCCCGCTGCCTAAGGAGGGCATACAGTGTGTGTGTGTCCAGGGACCTCTTCCACTAATTCAAGTTTTAAAGAGACATGTATAGAAGATGGAAGCGGGGGATCTATCCCACGAGGAATCAAGAGTGCCACAGAGCCCCCAACCCCGATGAACTGGGTCTGACCATAAAGAGGAGGCAAAGGGCCTCCTTAGCTACCTTGGGGACAAGAAGTAGCGAAGCTTGGAGGGGAGAAGGATGAACTACTCAGATCTGACCTTGCTTGTTTTTCTCTTTCAAGGAAAAATGATCTCGGGACAGGAAATAGAGCAGAGCGGTCACCAGGGAAGGGAGGCTAAAGTGGGGGTATAGAGGAATACATTAGAAGAACTGGTGGATAGAGTGCTGTTGTTAACAACAATTAGCACTAAATGGTACTTTAAGGTTTTCAAAGTAAAAACACGTTATCTCATTTTATCCTTGAAACAACCTGGGAGGGACTATTATCCCCATATTACAGATGGAGAAACTGAGGCAAACAGAGGTCAAGTGAGTTGCCCAAGGTCACCCAGCTTCCTTACTCCCCAGGCGAGTGCTCTATCTATCCTGCCACTTTACTGCCTCTAATTTGATTGGTGAATGAAGCCGGCAACCTTGGAGAGACCATGGAGCACAGAAGAGGCAGCTCGGGTCTGGAAAAGGGCAAATGTCCTAGTTTTCCCAATAGGAAGGACAGTGCATGGAGTCTTGTGGCAGGTCTGGGGCACGTGATCCAAGGGATGGATTGAGAGCAGTAAGAAAGGGAGGGCAGCTGGCTTCATCAAACACAGACCACAGCAGATTAACCCTGTTTTTTCCTGTAGGCAGGAAGGGTAGTTAGCTGCTTAAATCAGGTGAATGCCAGAGGCTGTGGGGATAGCCCAGGTCTGATGAGTTCACTCCCCTGCTCAAGAAACAACCCTGACTCCCTATGGCTCCAGCCAACCTCACTCCCCTACATATACCCTCTCTCTTCCAGACAAACTGCCCTACTAGAGGGAGCTGGTAGCATGGTGAATAGAGCACTGGGCATGGAGTCAGAAAGACCCGAGTTCAAAGCCAGCCTCAGACATTTCCTAGATGTGTGACCCTGGGCAAGTTACTTAACCTCTGATTACCTCAGTTTCCTCATCTGTAAAGTGGGGATAATAACATCTCCCTCCTAGGGTTGTGGTCAGGATCAAATGAGGTAATTGCCTCCTGCCCTTAACTCTCTCTTTGTTCACAACATATCTTATCTCCCTGCCTTTGCTTACACTGGCACCACCTCTGCCCAACCTGCTTCCACCCCCAGGCCTGGAATGTTCTTTTTCCTCTCCTGGAACTCTTAGAATCTCTAACTTTCTCCCTTCAGAGCTCAGTTCAGGCATCACCTTTTACTTACACTCGGCCTTTCCTGACCACACCTTCCCCTGACATCCCTAAACTATTTTGTATTATTTACTTCTGTACATGTTTTTATTCTCTCTCTTTTTTTTTTTGTTGTCCAGTCCTGTGGGACTTTTCATGACCCTATTTAGGGTTTTCTTAGCAGAGATACTGGACTGGTTTGCCATTTCCTTATCCAGCTCATTTTACAGGTGAGGAAACCGAGGCAAACAGGGTTAAATGACTTGCCCAGGGTCACACACCTAAGTGTCTGAGACTGGATTTGAACCAAGGTCTTCCAGACTCCAGGACCCAGCCCTCTATCCACTATACCACCTACTTTCCCCTTTTCTAAAAACCAAAATTTTATTTCTGTCTTTTGTTTTGACATGACCCCTATCCTTCCCTTCCCTCCTCCCAGAGATCCATCTCCTATAACCAAGAATACCTTTTTTCAAGAAAAAAGGAAGAGGAGGAAAAAGCTTTGACAAAATCAAGCAATACATAACAAATCTGAAAATACACGCAATGTCCTACAGACACGGAGTGGGGAGAGAGGCGTCTTCTTCTTTCTCTCCTCGGGACCATGCTTATCCTTTGGAATTTTTCACATTGCTTTTGGACTTGATAAAATGGAAACTCCTTGAAGGCAGGACCTGTTCCATTTTGACTTTGGGTCCCTAGCACTTAGCTAGTGGAGTCCCTAAGTAGGTACTTAATGCTTGTCTATTGACTGACACGGATTTCAGTGAAGTTTTATCTAAGGTTTTGCACAAGCCTGTGCCTGGAATGCATTCCCTCCTCTTTGCTTTGAATTGGCTTGGGTATCAAGCCCCCCCGAAGCCTTTCCTGACCTCTTCCCCTTCCCCCATCTATTTTCTCTGTACTATCCATCTTTGGCTACTTGTTGTATCCCTCCACCCCAGGAGAATTTAAGCTCCCCAATGACAAGACCTCTTTTGATTTCTCTTTCTGCCGCTCCAGCGTCTTGCACACAGCAGGTCTTGAATGAATTGTTATTGAATTGGATGCTGTCCTTGATGACAGGGAGGAGAGCTATGGGTAATAGTTGTTAGGAGCCATCCAGTAGACCCAAAGAGTAGACAATGATGCCTTGAGATTTCTTGGCTCTGTAGAGTGCTCTGGGGAGCTGACCTTGGCTTGGTGCTGTTGAGTTCTTTAAATCAGTGACTCAGATATACACATTTGCATCATACCAGAAGATTGCTACCAGCTGGATAGTGCACCAGAATTTTCAACAGGTTAGACTGCTGGGCTAACTCAAGTAAGACGAAATGAATAAGGGTCAGTGTCAACTTGTTGGGTTAAAAAAATCAACTGTACAAGTATAGGATGGGGAGATGAGAAAGAATTCTGGTCCTGGTGTCTGAGGATTTGGGTCCGAATCTCTCCTCTGTATTTAGTACCTGTATCACCTGAGGCCAGACACTTGGCCTCCAAGGGCCTCAGTTTCACCATCTGTAAAATGAGGCAGTTGGAGGAAAGGGTTTCCGAAGCCCCTTCAGCTTTAGATCTGTGAGCTATGAGAGAGCCATTGTCAAGGAAAAAACTGTTTGGGGAATGTTGTGACTACAGCCTCAACATAAGTGAGCCATAGAAGGGGACCTGGAAGAGTAAGGCCAAGCTGCTGGGCTACACCAAGAGCTGCAGAGGGTAGAATAAGGGGAATAACATGCCCTCTCCTCTCGAAGCTGGTCATGCTCAGCCCTGCGACAGCCCACACAGGCAGGCGTCTGGGCTACTGGGGCCATTTCCGGGCATCATTTTTATTTTAAAATTTGTGTTAACTCTTTTCATCCCAAACCACTCCCTCCATGTTTCCCTTCCTTGGTAGAACCCTGGACAGAAACAGGGAAGTCAGGAGAAGGTTTTCATTGAAGAGGAAAGATGAAGAGTTTCATTTGGGATATTTCCCACCTGACCACACTGCTCTGGCTTTTCTTGTACTTCTCCATCATGCCCTCGAATCAGGAGCCACCCCCTTCCTTTTGGGCATTGTCTTCCTGTTAGATTGTAATCTCCCTGAGGCCAGGGACTGTCTGTTTCTATATACTTGTACCCCCAGTGCATGTCACATAGTAGGCTCTTTTTTTTAAAGCAATTGGGGTTAAGTAACTTGTCCAAGGTTACACAGCCAGTTATTTTTGTGTGGGTGTTAAGTATCTGAGGCGGAACCGATCCTGGGTCCTCCCAACTCCCGGCACCTAGGTGCCCCCTTAGTAGGCTCCTAATGAATGCTTGACCAACTGACTATTGAGTTTGGGAAGTTTGTGGTACAACAGGGCAGAGCTGTCCAGGGCATCCCAAGCTCAATACTCAATCAACAAACATTTAATGGTGATGAGATAAGCTCAGGGGAGGGAGAAGGGCTGGATATGTACATCTGGGAATGATGGTTACCAAAAATGTGTCATCATCATCATTGTGCCCAGTGTTCTCCTGGTTCTGTTTCTCTCTACAAAGGTTCAGATGAGTATTCCCATGTTTTTCTGAATTTTTCATTCATTATTTCATTATTTCCATGATATTAACAGGTCATAATTTGCTTGGTAATTTCCCTGCTATGATTTTTTTCTGTTACTATAATCAGTACCACAAATTATTTTGGAAATTTCCAGTTTTTGAACTGGGGCTGTATCCTCTGGGCACCTGTTTGCTGAAGAATATAGAATAACTTAAGCATATGCAGAAGGTGCTCGGGATGGTAAGAAGACTGGAGAATGTGCCTTAGGAGGACCAGCTGAAGGAACAGGAAGTGAATTGGAACAGGAACACAATTGCCATGCTTAAATATCTGAAGGATCTCCTCTAGAAGAAGCATTAGACTTGGCCTTCTTGGCCCCAGAAGGCAGACTTCTGTTGATGGTCAGAGAGAAATGTCTGAGGAAGATTTTCACTGCATGTAAGAGCTTATTTAGTGGAGCTCTTCAAAGTGGGCTGGGTAATTGGGTGTCTATGTTCACTGCTTCTGAAATGATGGCCCATTAGGTGGGAATAAGGCTGATAATGTTGTTTGTTGGAACCGTATTCTCCCCATGCCAAACACCACCAGATTCCATGAGCTAATCCCATTTCCCATTCTGTGGAAGTCCCCTGGGTTGACATAAAATGATTAACTTGTCAATAGGCAAACACTAACAAAGAATTCTAGCTGGGGGTGACCCTGTGGCTGAACCAAGGCTGTTTTCTCTTCCAGTCATGTCTGCCCAGCTGTTTGAGGGGAAAGATCATGCAGCCCTCTATCAGAAACACAGGTTCCCTCCCCCCAAAGAGCTCCTTAACATCATTTTCTCCTATTTAGAAGAAAAGGTAAGAAGCTTTAGATGTGATGCACGGTTGTTCCAACCAGCTACTGAAGGGGGATAAGGGCAAAGCTTCAAAATCAGAGTTTTGATGCCCTTTCTGGTGAGGGGTGGCAGCTGTGCTCATTGAATGCCACCCCCACCTTTCCTTGTCCTCGGCTTTCACTCATGATCACGACCGACAGTCCTCACAACAGCCGTGGGAAGGAGATGCCGCATATCATCAGCTGCATTTGGGGGGGAGGGGCAAGCTGAGGCTTGTGGTATGGTGGCTAGGAAACAGAGGAGCCAGGACTCAAACCCACTTCTCTCCGGGGTTAGGCAGCTGTGTGGCTCAGTGGATAGAATGCTGGGGCTGGAGTTGAGAAGATCCAGTTCAGACCCAGCCGCAGATACCTCTAGGCTGGGATTATCTTTATTCCCTTGAAAGTCATGTAACTTCTGTTTGCCTCAGTTTCTTAAACTGTCAAATGGGGATGATGGCACATGTCTCACAGGGCTGTTGTGAAGATCCAATGAGATCATGTTTGTAAAGCTCTTGGCACAGCGCTGGGCCACAGCAGGCACTAAGTGTTTTCTCCCTTCCCTGCTCCCAGGATTCCAGATCAAGCACCATTTCCGCCACACCAAGGCTGACCTCCCTTTTCTGCTCTTGGTCCTTTTGATGTCCCCCACTGGGCCCTTTGGGTTGGCCAGTGCTCAGACCCAAATTCCACATTCTTTCACCTGAGAACAGTGAGTCAACAGGCATCTATTGAGTGCTGACTGTGTGCTACACGTGGCACTGAATGCTGGGGATACAGGGAAAGGCAGGAGCTTGGTGCCTGCCCTCACAGCAGGTGACAATCCATATCTCCAAGATGCCTAGAGCATTGGCGGAAGGGAGTGTCGGAGGGAAGGCAGCCCCTTCCCCTCTCTCAGATGTCCCTCACTTGTCTTTCTGCCATGATACCCCTTCCCTTGGACCTCTTCGTTGGCCCCCTATACCTGGGAGCCTCAGGCTGGGATTGACGCCCTCTCTTTCCTTAGAAAGGCAAACCTTATGACCTAGCGGTGGATGTTGGCTGTGGATCGGGTCAAAGCACCCAGGTCCTGGTCCCTCATTTTGCCAGGGTCCTGGGGACAGACATCAGTGAAGCTCAGATTCAACAGGCCAAGCAAACACACAACTCCTCCCAAGTTTCTTACTGGTAAGTTTGCCTGAAAATATCGACTCAAACCCAACAGACTTTGGGGGGGCCACAGTCCATTTCCTCCAATTCACAGATAAAGAAACTGAAACACACCCACCTTGTCTGTCTCTGGGCCAGTAGAGAAAGGTTTCTTTGCTCCCTTATGGGGTGAGAGGAGCTCCTCAATAGATAGAATTTATAGGAATTATAGGAATATAGGGTGATAGAATTATAGGAAAATCGGTCAGTAAACATTTATTAAGCACCTACTGTGTGCTGGACATTGTGCTAAACTTAGGGAGACAGAGAAAGGTAAAAGACAGGCCCTGCCCTCAAGGAACTCAGAGTCTAATGGAGGGAACAATATGTAAAAAAGTGTTTACAACTACAGACAGGACAAACAGGACATAATGAACAGAAGGAAGACAGAATGGAGCGGACAGAGAGAAGCTTCCTGTAGAAGGCGGGATTGTAGCTGGGGTTCGAAGGACACCAGGGAAGCCCAGAGGCAGACCGAGGCTGGAGAAGGTGGCAGACGTGGTGCACAGCCAGAGTTGGGAATGAAGTGTCCTAGGTCAGAGTAGGGAAGCTGGGATCGTGCCTTAGCCCTTCTTACGCTTGCTCTAGGCTGCCCCACCCTCCTCCCACTCCCCATCAGGATGGGAACTTGAGATCAGGAACTGTTGTGCTTCCGTATCCCCAGCCTCTGGGATGAGAACTTGTATACAGTCAGCGCTCTAGTCTTGTTTAATTGAGTGGAAGCATTTAGAAGCCTGCTACCCACCCAGGGAAGCTGATTGGCCAGATCACAGAGCTGGTCCCTGTGCAAGGATTACCCATGTGTTTGCGTCTCCATGACCCAGCCGTCCTTTGTTCAGCTTAAAGCTGTTCTCTGCACCCACTGTGTGCGTGCAGGGGCTGTGTTAGAGGCTCATTACCGTGGTGGTCACCGGCCTTGCCTCCCTCCCTCCACAGCGTCTGCCCGGCAGAAGCGCTCCCGGTGGAGGATGGCTCCGTGGACCTGCTCACCGCCTTCGTAGCGGCGCATTGGTTTGACATGCAGCCCTTCATGAGAGAGCTAGAGCGGGTTCTGAAGCCCCGGGGCTGTGTGAGCCTCAGTACCTATAGCCCCAAAATGAGGATTCGTTACGGGAACTGCTCGGAAGCGCTCACTGGGATCTTCAGGGAGGTGGGTGCCGCCGACAGGGGTTTCACTGACATAACTCCCAGACAGGGAGGCTCTCTCCACCAACATAGGCTGGCACCTCCTACAAGTCGTTCTTGGAAAGGAACCTTGAAAGCCGAGATGGCTTCACCCTCGGGGTCCCCGGCCAGGCTGTGTCAGAGGCAGGACCCAAGCCAGCTAGCTTTCTCTCTTCATTCCTGCCTCTGCTCCCCTGTGCTGTGGTCACACAGTCTGCGGTCTCCTGGAATGATCCATAGACCAATAGCTGGCCGCCCATTGGGGAGGAAGGGGGTCCGGCTGTGACTCCTTCAAGGCAGCCCCTGAAGTAGCCAGATCTGGCCTTGGGCTTCCCCTTCCTCAAAAGAGATCGCATTAGATTTAGCTTCTGAACTTTTGCACAAACTGATGGTAACGGGTTGGGGAGGCTGGCCTGGCCCCTTCCCGCGGGTGGAGTCGTTTGTGGGACCTTTGTCAAACATGCCCTTAGCCAGCTTTACTTTTCAACCAGAGTCAACCCTTTATTTATTTGAAGGGCGGGTGCTTGGGCCGGTGAAGGTGTTTCCAGAGATACCAGGGGGTGTGGGTGCTTACTTCATGCTTTCCCCTTCCCTGTGAATGGGCCGCGCCATGGGTGTACATAAGGATGTGGGGAGTGCACCAGCCTTGGCGAGCTTTGCCCCCTCGCCAGGTTCTGCTTTGACCATCTGCTTTGAAACTCTCCCCCTGTGCCTGCAAGGGCTGCGAGGCAAGTAGTTGGGATCAGCCTCTGTTGGGGTCAGCATCTGACACCTCCCTCCCCTCCCCTCCTCAACCCCCAAGGCTCTCGGGGCTCCTGTAGGGGCTCCTGAATCTTTTTATCTGCAAAAAGCCACGTTCACAGTGGGGCTACTGGAACCTTTTTGTACCCAGGATCCCTTTGGTCATCTGGTGAAGCCTCCGGACACCATTACAGAATAATGTGGTTTAAAAAAATTCATAATTGAAGAAAATGCTAAATTTCAGTTAGAGGTTGGTAGGAAAAAAAAGATGTATTTTTTCCCATCTAAGTTCACAGACTCCCTAAAATCTATCCATGAACCCCAGTTGGGAACCCCTGGCCTATCCTGGCCTGCCACACCAGTAACTTGGCTTCCACATATAGAATTATTTTTCGAGGTCTCTAGATCATACAATGGATTGGACTTAGAGGCGAGACCCCGAGTGTAAATTCTGCCTCAGACACTAGCTGTGTGACATTTGGCCTCAATCTGAGCCTGTTTATCCATCTGCAAAAACAACAGCACCTTCGTCGTGGAGCTGGGAGACTCAGAGGGATAATGTGTAAAACTTTACATACCTTAAAGTCGCAGGTAAACGTTTATAATAATAATAATTAGTATTAATTGCTGTAACCGTGCTACGAATACCTTATTCCCTTTAAAAGAAAGATAAATGTAACTGTCTGGGCTGTATAGGCCTTTATGGGCCCGTTCACTCCACTCTGGTATCCCCTTGAGGGGTCTGTGATTTTTTTCTGTCTGGCTACTCCATTCAGGGACAGAGATCTCGATCCCTCTGATCTCTTTATAGATGCAGCTTGTGGGAGGGGTTAGAGCTCTAGTCTAGGGAGTCAGCAGGACGTGACTTTGAATCCTGCCTCAGACAGGATTTACTAGATCATTTACTAGTCTGTGACCCTGGCCAAGTCACTTCTACCTGCCTCTGTTTTCCGGCTTTTTCAGACCACTGGCTGCCTCTCCCTGAAAAACTGCCACATTCTCAGTGGCCTTCTGTTTTGGTCCAGCATTGCAGGCAACCCAGAGGACTGTTACAATGCACTATTTCTGAGAACCCCAATTCTTCCTTTTTTCCTGTCTTAATGGAATTTTTTCATTGCAGACTCAAGATGTCCTTAATAAGTATGCAAATGAAAAGATCCATGTCATCCTCTCTGAATACCAAGAGATACTTGATCTTGTGCCCTTTCCAGACAAAAAAAGGTGAGAGACAACTCGTTGCCAAAGTCTTTTCTTATACAAGGTGTGCCAAAAATCTTTGTGAAGCTTTAAGTTTTAAAGCTTTCATAGCTAGAAGTTTTAATGGCTTTGTTTTAAAGTTTTGATAACTCAAAACTTCACAAAGACTCTGGGACACCTTGTATAGAATATAGGGAAAACACTGAAGATCTTAAAATGCAAAAAACAACAAAAAAAAACCCTCTCCTGCTGGAAGGGACCCTCAAAGAGCATTTGCAATCCCTTGCTTTTAATTGTGAATTAACTAAATCCTTCCTGACTCTCTATTTTTAAACCTCTTTGGGAAAACTTGAATCCAAATCCCACCTGTGATAGAGTTGTGGACTTTCTATACAGAAGCTGTTGTCCCCACCTTCGAACAGAGTGTCTGTGGAGCTGCACCATTCTAGACCCATACCTTCTTTTGTGGCTCGGCCCAGAGAGGGAATGTCACACAGTTAGCTGCTATTGGGATCATTTAGGAGAATTAGTTGCTTTTCTCCCCAGAAGGAATCAGACATCTTGGGATGCACATCACAGAAGTTTTGGGTGTGTTGTGAATGGGATGTTCAGAGCACCTGCAAGAAGCAGCAGTTATCTCAGCTGATTAACCATGTGGTCCTATCTCTCTCTGAGCCTCAGTTTCTTCATTTGTAAAATGGGGTTAATGAGATCCCCAGGATCTAACTCATGAGATAGTTGTGAGATCAAAGGTGGGTGATAAAGCATGTCGAAAGCCTGACGTGCCTTAGAAATGTTATAATGTGAAGATTTGGGGCCATGACTTTATTATTCCACAATAAACTTGGAGACTTACCTCAATGAATTGTTTCCTCCATTGCAGAGTTATTTTTCAGGGAGGTGAAGTTTCCTTTACTGTTGCTGGCCTGATGGGATTTCTACAGTCTTTTTCCATGTTCCAGACCTTTAAGAACGCCCAACCAGAGGCAGCAGAAGCCCTCTTGCACCAGACTCAATCGAGGTAAGAATGGGGTGGGGGCACTGGATGCCTCAGGGTGTCACTCTGTGTCAGAGCTCTGGAGCAGAAGTGAGTCTCTAGCTAGAATACATGAAGGTGTTGGCTTCAGCAATGCCATGTGTGATTGGAACTGGCCTGGTTCAGCTCTGACTCCACATTTTCTTTTCCCCTAATGTCAGTCCTCAGTCCTTTTATTCTCTTGCCCAATTTGTGATTTATCTTCTGGGCTCCAAACTCACATCTCCACTTGGCTGCCTCACTCTTATCTTAAACTCAGTATATCTATATAGAACTTGGGATACCTCCCCTCCTTGTGTTTGGGACTACTAACAAAGATATCAAAGGTTTAAGGGAATATTTGGGTCTGAATCCACTTGAAAAAGGCATAGTTTATGAGCCCCCACCAAAGCATTTACTTTTACTCATCAGTCAGAGGACACAGTTAGTTCAAAGCAAAGGGAATTAATGAAGTGGCATTGTAAGAAAAGCAGCATTAGAACATTCTTCCTCCTATAAAACTGGGGCACACACTCCCACAGATTCCCATACCTTTAAAGGAAAGGCATACTTGTGGGGAACACATGTGACCAAGAGGCATGTGCACAGAGGTAGAGTGTATCTCTGACAATGATGCAGGGTCTTCTGGAAATGTGACTATTGTATTCATGTTGGGTGTGTTCTCTGGTAATCTGGTGGGGGTATATGTCCTCTGCTGTGTTCTACTCTACCAGTCTCATGCTCATTGCTAGGTATTCCTTTATTGGGTCTGTTGTTCTAGAGTAGACATTCTTTGCTTTTTTTTCTTTTTTGGAGGGCAATTGGAGTTAAGTGACTTGCCCAAGGTCACAGGCTAGTTTTTGTGTTAAGTGTCTGAGGCCGCATTTGAACTCAGGTCCTCCTGACTCCAGGGCCAGTGCTCTATTCCCTGCATCACCTAGCTGCCCTCTTTGCTTTCTTTCTTTCTTTTTTGGCTTTTTGAAGGGGGGAAGGCAGGGCAATTGGGGTTAAGTGACTTGCCCAAGGTCACATGGCTAGTAAGTGTTAAGTGTCTGAGGCCAGATTTAAACTCAGGTCCTTCTGACTCTAGGACCGGTGCTGTATTCACTGCATCACCTAGCCACCACTAGAGTAGACATTCTTTTTTTTTTTTTTTAAGCAATTGGGGTTAAGTAACTTGCTCAAGGTTACACGGCCAGTTATTATTTCTGGGTGTGGTGCTGAGTATCTGAGCCCGGATTTGATCCAGGTCATCCCAACACTGGAGCTGGTGCTCTTACTCACTGAGCCACCTGGCCGCCCCTAGAGTAGACATTCTTGACCTTTTTTGTGACATGGACTCCTTGGCTGGCAGTCTGGTGGAACTAATTAACCCTTTCTCAAAATCATATTTTTAAATAATTGAAGGAAATACTAAATTTCAGTGAGAAGTTAATGAAATCAAAGATATAAACTTTTTCTCCCATCCAGGTTCAAGGATCCCTTGAAATCTATCCGTGGACCCCAGGTTAAGAATCCCTATTCTAAGGCTTCTAGCTTTGGCTACAATCTTTAGCTGAGATGCTACTTCCTTGGAGGAGGGAACTCTACTGTATTTATTTTATCTTAGAATCGGGGTTTTAGCTTTGATTTTTATTTATTTATTTTTATTTTATTTACCTATCGATTTATTTATTTTAGTGAGAGGCAGACTGTTCACATACCTAGTTTCAGACCAGAAAAACCCCACAATTGCTTTCTCTCCATAAAGAAGAGGTGATAATTCTCAGTCTTACTATAGCTTTAAGTAGTTCTTCTCTCCAGAAGGATCTTTACCCACACCAATTTCTGTTTGGAACAGTCAGCTACGTAGAGGCCACAGGCATTTAATTTGTCCTTGAAGCTACTGGGGCTGAATCACAGTCCTTTCCCCCCCAAACATATGTCTTGACTTAAAGTTAGAAATTCCTTTCCACTCATACCCTCTACCTCAAGTCACTGTTTCAAATTCCTGACTTGAGCAAGCACAGATTTGCTAAGCCTTCTAGCTTTTAGTCACCCTATGTCTAGAACAGAATGCACTCCCCCTTTATCTCTTACTTATGTTTCCTACAGTTTTTGGGCTTTTCTGCATCCCTCAGTCCACTATAATCAACAGGTTCTGCCAGTTCCTGCTTCTTAATCTCTCCCACGTTTCACCTCCCTTCCCTTGCTACTCCTACAAATCCTTCTTCCAGAACTCGGAAATGGCCTCAGAATGAATCTTTTGCTTTCATTCTCTTTCCTTCCAATCCATTCTGCCCACTGATACAGATTAATTCCCCAACATCCCTCTTTTGCCCATCTGTGCCTTTCTCATAAACCTTCAATGGCTGTCGATATAGAAAAAGTACAAATTTTGTTCAACCTGGCACCAACCTACCTCTCCAACCTCATCTCTGCTTCTCCCAGATCTCCTGTGGCCAAGCTAGTCTGTCTCATTTCCCTCTACGTACAGGTTCAGTGGCTAGGCCACTGGGCTGAATGCATGGAGAGGAGTTATGTGTAGAGACAGAAAAGACTGGAAGCAGTCAGGTTGTGAAAAGCTTTAAATGTCAAACAAATTCCTCTTTGATCCTAGATGTGACAGGGAGGATAGAAAGGTAGAAAAAATGACTTTGGTGAGGCACCAAAGGGGAGCTTTTGACCCTGCGGGAGAGACTATTCTTGGCACTCTGTTGTGGGGGTAGAGGCTGGGGTTAAGGGAAGGCAAGTTTGCCAAGGTGTATTTATAGCCAAAGAGACAGGCCTGGGAGGAGGAGGAAGAGGAAGAGGAGGAAAGAGGTTGTGTTAAGGAGAGGACAGGATCATTTTCCTCTTTCTGCTGAAGGCAGGAGCTATAGCACAAGGGATTCCAGGAGAGTCTTACATTAGAATTCAGAATTCAGTGTCCAAACTCCCACCCTTCATCCTTTCATCACGTTTCACTTTGGTTCTTGAAAGGTGCCCAACGAAATACCTAATGACAACAACTCTGCCCTTGTGTTTGTTTCTACAGATTCTTGGAGACCATGAAGGTATCTTCTCTTGAAACTCCATTAGCAATAATTTTTGAGTATGTTTGTGTTTTGGCTTGCAAGACACCAAAGGAGAAGGTGGAACCTTAGTTTCCAAATGAACAAAACTCTTAACCTTGGACCCAGTTCCAAACCCAATAAAGAAGCACAGAATCCCTAGAAGGAAGCTTGGCGTTGGGTCATTCAGTATCAAACTTAGACCCTTTCCCCATGGGATACTTGAGAGAGACTGGGCTTCCATCACATAAAGGGAATAATCTAAGGCTTGTCCTTGCTGGGCAGAGACAGCATGACTTGAAATACTGAGTGGAGAGGGCTACTCTGGCATATAAACGGTCAGGAGTCCAGATCAAGTGGGTTTATTGTGGGGCACAGAGAGAGGAGAAGTCAGTGCCCTGTGCAAACATCAGAGGTAGGGGAGAGAGCTCTGAATCTGTGACTGACTCAGTGGCTTAGAACCCTCCCGGGTGGGGAGGGCTGGTCCTGTTTGGGAATAAATACAGCATCGTCGTCATCTTCATTCTTGGCCCATGTTCAGCAGAGAATTGAGGGAGTTCTTTACCCAGGGTGCATGGGGTCTATCTGTAATAGCCAGAGGCGAAAAGTCTGTCATGTTCTCCAGCGAAGTGAGCTCCCAGGATGAGTCTGAGAACAGTGGGCCAGCCAGCCAGAGGGGAGTGGGGAGAATCCCCATTTGGTTGATGTCCCATCTGGTTGTCCTTTCATACCCTCCCCGTTCCCCAGCCCATTCACTGCCCTGTCCTGTGGATTCCACCTGGGGACCTTCCTCTCTTCTCATCGCCAACATCCTAGATGGGGTCCTCATTACCTTCCCCTTCCTGATCTTGGGATTTAGAACCAAAGGAACCATAGTGATTGTTTAGTCAACCTTAGCCCTCTTTCAGATGAGCCAATGGAAGCAGAGTCATGCAGGCAGTAAGTGGCCCTTCCACTAGTCCCCCCACCTCCAGCCTCTCTGCTCACCAACACCTGCACGTACAGCTGGGATCACAGCAATTTGCTCAAAGACCTTCTGTGGCCCATTGCTCAACGTTCCTTTCCTCCTTAACAGGACAGAGCTGGGCACAGATCTATGGATGCACACATTCTGTGGGAGGTGGGGGCTGAAGGAGAGAGCACATGACTGAAGATGCGGTTGGCTCTCGCCTTGTAGCTACTGTGTGTGGCTGGGGGAGGCTGAGGTGGAGCCGTGGATATTTGTGGTGGAGAGAGGCTGGGGTCTCTTCGGTCCCAGAGGTCAGAGCAGAGCATTTGGCACCGGGAGAAGATGCAACCACCCCTGGGAAGCCTCAGCATTGGCAGCGCCATTGGTGGACCCCCAGCCCTCTACAAGGGGGTTGAAGCTGAGCAGGGGGTGCCTACAGTTCAAAAAGGGCTTGGGCTGCTGGGTGTGGGAAGGGTTCGCAGGGCACAATCTCCGATGCTTGGCTTTAACTCCTTTTCTTCTATAGTTTTGAATAAATTATTCTTCATCCCAGTTCCTGATCGAATTCCACGAAATGGAGCAAAGGTCTTCCGAAGGTGGGGTTTTCCGGTGGGTGGATGCGGAGTCCAGAGTCTAATGGCAGTCATTTATACCACCTACGCTAGACCCAAGGAACGGGCATTGAGACCGATAAAGGGGTGCCCAATCTGGAGAGGGCGGGACAGGGGAGGAGGAGGTGGGGGATGGAGGGGAGAGAGCTGCTTCTCTCCCAAGCTCTAGTCCACTGCCAGATCAGTCCACCTCCTCATTCCCTTCTCTCTGCTCACGTAACCTCCACCCCAATTCAACCTCATGTTGCCTTTTGCCTGCATTGTTCGTGGCCTCCTGCCTGGTTTCCCTGCCTCCCAGGCCACGGCCCTACTCTTAGAAGCACCAGGGGCTTCCTTTTGGTCCAATGACACATGGTAAACTGATGTTTAAAGCCCCGCCGCCCCCAGCCCTGTGCTTTCTTGCCTTCTCTCTGCTCATCTCCTGCCTCCATACCTTTGGCCCTGGGGTCTCTCCCACCCCCAAGTCTGGAAGGTGCTTGCCCCTTACTGCTGCCTCAGGTTTCCTCCCTTCCTTCAAGCGTACCCCCAATGCCATATTCTCAGGAAGCCTTCCCTGGCCCCTCAACATTTCTGTCCTGATTTTGGGTCTGTTCCCTGCAGACTCTGTCCATACACTGCCCTCCTTTCAGCCTTTGGGCAGGAAGCCCCACTGGAACACTTCCCAGGGAAGGGCTGCTCTAACGTGGCTTCACACAATTCCTATCTCAACAGAAGCAGTGAGGCAGCAGAGTAGAGAGAGGTCTGGCCTTGAAATTTGGCCTCAGACACGTGCTGTGTGACTCTGGGCTAGTCCATTAACCTCTCTCAATTTACCCCATCTGTAAAATGAGGACACAACTCCGCCCTCACAGGGGTGTCATATATCTGAAGGCCTTGGCAGAGTCCTACATTCAGCTACTGTCATGTAATTAACCATGACTGGGAAGTAGGCCTCCGATCAAGGTTCGAATCCCACCATGGGCCCACACGGGTCATACTGGGACTCGAGGTAGCTGAGACTGTGGGTGCTCCCTCAGGTCTGTTCCCTGTCCCAGTGAATGAGGTCTGGGCAACCTTGGGTTTCAGCCACAGCTTTCTGGGACTTGCTGTGCCCACCCGACAAGGCTGTTTTGCAGCCTGTTTCATCCTCTCCAGGCCTGCTGCTGAAAAAGCAGCATGGGATCAGTCTGGAAGGATTCGGCACTACCATCCCACAGTGCGGCGTAGCCCTTCGGCAAAGGGCCTGGCAATGAAAACAGGGCTCAGATGGCAGAGGGTGGAAAACAGGCTTCCTTTATATACAAGACCAACTTATTTACAACAGCCAGATGTGAACTATGTACATTAAAATACAAGAGGCATTTGTTTCCATGGTAACCACTGTATAAATTAAGATAATAAATATGAGGAGAGTTGGGTCCCATCCTAAGGCACGAAACCTTGGCTCCAAGATGCTCTGGGACCGGGCTCCCTCCTTCCCTCGGGCAGAACCACAGGCACCGCAGCTGGGACCCTCAGAGGAACAGACTCTGCTTCTGGGGGCTCCTCCGGGCCCAGCAACACAGCCCATAATTATCCACGTGCAAGAACAGGGACATCACAACGTCCCCAAACAGCGGCAGCCTGATGGCTGACTTCTTCAGGAGACAATCTGTTTACAGTACACACAATTGTTTAAAAAAAGAAAACCAAACAACTTTTACGTAAACAATCTTTTTTGTTTTGTTTTTACCACGGATAATACACATTTTAAAATAATACTCTCAACAACAACAGAAAGCAAAGGCTTGTCCTTGGCGCAGGGAGGGGGGAAGCTCCTGGCCATCATAGCTGCTAGGCAGGCTGGGAAATTCACTAGTGATGAAACAAAAGTGTGCGTGTGAGGGGGTGTCCTCGCCCTTGAAGCCCCCAGCCTCCCGCCTGTGTCCCATCCATATGAATTCTAAAATCTGGGGAACTTGGGAAGGTCTAGGAGGGGATGGGGGCCCTCTTTGTGGCCTGCCTGTCTGGACCCCAGGTGGCTGGGGCTGCTGGGCAGCGCCACCCTGCGCCCATTTCTGCACCTGCACAATGATCATTAGATTCTGTGTTGTCAGATGAGGGTTCGTGACGGGGAGCTACAGACCATCCTAGATAGTCCTCGGAGGGTGGGTGCAGGAGGCACCCCCTGCCCTGTCAATGAGGTTGGCTGGCACAGAAGAGCCTTGTAGCGCAGGGCAGGAGGCGCGGGGGATGGGCAAGGCATCAGCTATCAAAACCTCAGAGGACAGTTGGTCTACCTGGCACCTGCCCACAGGTCCTTTCTAGAACATGGCCCCCCAGCCTCCACTGGCAGCGCCCACTCCTCCCTTTAGAAACTTCCAGCACCCTCAGTGTCTGCTCAGGCTCCAATATGTCCTGATTGTTACCCTAGGAAAGTCACCTACCTAACCTCTCTTAGCTTGTTTTCTCATCTACAAAATGGGGACACTTTTATCATGCTTGACCCCATGGGGATGCGGGTTCTGCAAACTTTAGAACCATAGAGACCCACATAGTGGACGCTTCTCTCACCCTAATTCTGATTTTCTTGGGAAGAGACACTATGGGCTCCTTCCCAACCCAATATCTTTGAAACTCAAGAAATTCTCCTTTCTGAAGCCCCTCTGTCCCCATCTTGAATTAGACTTCCCTGACTGGCCATCAGTTCAGAGATGAGGAACCAAAGGCCCATGGGCCTGTGACCAGAACCTGAATCCTTTGCCCCCCAATCCCAATCCTCTCCCTCCCCCATTGTATCACTATGATGGACACTCAATGGGTTCTCTTGCATGTTGGGCTCCCGGGCTGCCTGCCTCCTCTACCCCCCAGGAAAGCTGGCCAGGTCTCATCTGGCCTCCACTCGCCCCCTCCCTGCCGTCTACAATCTATGCAGCTGAGCCAGGACAGAATCTGTGCAGCTCAGTGGTTACTGTGCTCCTCAGGGAGCACGGAGCTATGCCCCCAAATCCCAAAAGAACACGGCTGCTAAACCACTCTCTTGATCAGGGATATTTGAAAAACAGAGAGAATGGGAACCAGCAAAGGATGGCAAACGTCCAAATTCTCAGAAGGAAGGAAGGAGTAGACTGAATTATCCTGGCAGGCAAGCTTGATTTCACCTCCACTGCTGAGTGACTTCCTGTCAGGCCTTAGGCCCAGGGCAGGTTCAACAATTCAGCTGCAGCTGCCCAGAGGGGCTGAGATCTGCATAAACGGAGGGATGGTCCACACTGACAAAACACATTCCTCAAATGGGACCCTCCAGGTAGTGATGAGAGCCAGAATGGGGCTGAGACAGGAGGGAGAGTGTCAAACAGGGCAGGTAGGCAGGTGACCATCAGCTGTGGAAAGGCTCGACAAATTGTGACACACGAACATAATGGGCCATCAGAGCTGCAGAGGAAATGATGACTATGAAGAACTCAGAGAAGCCTGGGAAGATTTAGATGAACGGGTCCCGACCATTCTGGTAAATGGACCCAAGCAGAGGAACACAACAACAATGCAAATAACAAAAAGCTGACATGAAATTCTAGGTGATTCTGGCTCAAGGGAGGAGCTGGGAACATGGACCTCCTGTCTCTCAGCAAAGGAGGGGGGCCATGGCGATGGGACAAGCAAATACTACAGACTCAGCTGGTGTGTTGGTCAATTTTGCTGAACTGCCTTGTAATCCTGATGGCCGGGCTTGCCATGGAGAAGAGATGAAAACGTGCACCTCCCACGGACACGAGATGTCCGCTGTAAGAGGAAGCTTGCTGGGGAGCAGCTGGGGAGGACATTCAGAAATGAACAGGATGTCAAAATAAAACGCGTCAATAATGAAAGAGAAAACAGATGCCTTAAGTGCTCACTTTCCTAAGAGCCAGCATGAGATCACGGAGAACATGATACTATCCCTTTTTCTGGGCAGAGACACAAGATGGGGGGGGGAGATCAGGGAAACCCTCAAGACCCCACATTTGGCAAAGAGGCTGGAATCACACTTGGGCCAAGATGCATCAAAGCTGCTGGAAGGGTCTGGCTGCAGAGACCAGAGCACGGGCTTTCAAGAAGGCCAGGGGGCCCTAGCAGGGATTGTCAGCGCTGGAAGAAGGTAGTCAAGGCTTGCTGATCAAATCCACGGATGACCAACGCTGGAAGGGGCACTTAAAAAGAATATTATTCAGAAGACAATTCAGAAACACTTGGAGACATGCTAAAATATCAGGCCTAATCTAAGTAGATGATGTGAAACAAGGACAAATTCAGGTCTTACATTGAGGTTAAAAAACCCCAGGGCAGGCATGGCAAGGGAATTCCAAGGAGGGGGCTCCGGGCCCTGGGGATGGCATGCTGACCAGTGTCGACCGAGGCAGCATGAACGGAGCACAGGGGGCAAGAAAGAAGCTACAGCCTGGCCCTGGCCTCAGCTCTAGATGAGAGGCCTGGATGCCACATCAGAGGACCTGGGCCTACCTGGCCTCAAGATCTGGGCAGAGGGACAGTAACTGCCAACGTTCCCCATTCCTGATGGATGCTGAGCAGCAGTGAAGATGTCTGGTTCCATCTCTACTGGGAAACATCAAAAGTAGGGACTTGAGATCTACTAAGAACTGGAAAACCCCTTTTTGTTTCAGTTTTTATTTTTATATTTCCTGTGCTGTCCCACAAGGGTGGGCAGGCTGACCTGGACATGCCTGTATGTGAGGTGACCACAACACAGACTACGCAAGGGGAGACAGTGCAGGGATCTAGCCAGCGGGCACATGTGCCTCCTGGCCGAGAGGCCCTCCAGACACGGCCCAAGTGGCCTGCGTCTGCTTCAGTCGCCTCCTTCTGCCTAACTTAGCTCACTAAGGAAAGGGCAGGAGGACGTCCAGCTGGACACGAGGCCACACCTGTGCCCCAGCCAACTGCTGCCATGGACACACACAGGCACACAAGGGATTCTGTGTTTACATGTCATTGGACCAGGCCCTTAGAAGCCCTGGGGTGCAGATGGGGAAACCGAGGCAGTGAGGACCCAGGCGGCTTGCCCAGAATCACAGAGGGGACGCTTCTGCGCCAGGATCCAGCCCAGCCCCCGCCCTGCCCGGGCTCTGGGCACACTATCTCGAAGCCGTGATGCCGTCTCTCTTGGGCTTTCAAGTTTCACCTTGATTCAGCCACAGCAGGTTTCCCAGAAAAATTTCTCTATGTGCAGCTCTGATCAATTTAACGTTGCTTCTAGTGCCAATAGGGAACAGTTCCCATTTAAAGGACTTTCTTCAGGTCATCCTGGTAGGCGGGCAAGCTCCCTTCCAGGAGGACCATCAGAGGAAAGCCTCGTGGTGAGTGCTCTGCTAAGAGGACAGAGCCACTGTCCCTTCTGAGATGGGGGCAGAGCTGTGACTTCAGCATGGGTAGCACGCCTGGACCACGCCGGGATGCCTACAAAACACTAGGCATTCCTGAAGGAAATCTGACACTTTCCAAACTTTCATGTTGGTAATTTGGTCTCATTTTAGATACCATGGGTCTGGAGGCAACGTCCAAGGACCAGCAGAGACTGAGGATTCTGGGCTCGGGAGGCTGGGGCCTGGGGTCCTGCTGCAGCTCGTTCCAAGCCAGTCATGCTTGTGTGTGAGTGTGTGTGTGTGTGTATGCGCATGTGAGTGTGTGTGTGAGTGCATGTGTGCGCATGTGAGCGTGTGTGAGTGTGTGTGTGTGCGTGCGTGTGCAGAGAGGGGAGCTGGTGCTGAGGGACAGCTAGCACAGGATTCTAATCCAATGATGACAGCCCTTTTGGAGGCAAATGCGCCACTGAGTGGCAACAGGTGCCAGCGCGCTCCCTCCCTGCTCAGGACTTGGGGAGAATGTACAGGGCTCCCCACGGACCGAGGCTGGTGTCCATCCCCACGAAGGCCCCCTGCATAGAAGCTGAGTGAAGACAGAAAGGATGCCAGCAAACCCTGAGATAAGAGGGACGGGTGGCCGGGGCTGGGGGGCCTTCCTTCCATTATGTGGAATTAGGATCCCAAGGCATCAAGCCCACTCAGGAACCGAAGGCAGTATGGCCACAGTTTCCTACTCTGTAAAACGAGGGGGTGGGTCTACACCAGGGGTACTTAACCTGTGGCCTATGAGCATTATGAAACATTTTGGTGACTATCAATAATCCTCTGAGATTTTCTGTATTGCACTGTTTGCATCTAAAGCCAGGCTTCTGAGAAGGGGTACACAGGTATCCCCAGACCCCAAAACGCTGGTCCATCTCTCAGGGCCGTCAAGCTCGATACCAGCGGTATCAACTGTCCTAGAAGCACAGGGTCCCGCCACGCAGGTCAATTCTCCTTACTTGTCTTGGCTTCTGGTGACTTGTGCTCATTTATTTTCTCAGCAGCAATCACTGTGCTGGTTTCATGATGGATCTGTGATGATAACTGAGCCGGGCGGTCACTGGAGAGGCTTCTCTAGCCCCAAGAAGGGCACAGCGACCTCTCCAGCCCTTTGCCTGACGGGGCCAGATTCTGCTCCCATCCGCTCTGTGGGCTCTGCTGGGTCTTTGGAGTCCTGGCCCCCGGCAGATGACAGAACTGCCATTTAATACACGTTGGTTGTGACCCTTCTGAGAGTGAGATCTCATGAGAGAGGGAGACAAAGGAACTGCAGTGACAGGATGAATGAATGGGCGACTCCCAGGGGGAAGCTGACTCTTCTGGTTCTAGCCCCATGAAGACGGCAGCGCGAGGGAAAGGCCACAGCGCTTTCAGCTCATGAGGGCAGTGCCAAACCTTCTCCAGGGGCTCTGCACCACCAGATGAGCCTGGTGGGCTGCGCCAGGCAGGGCTGGGATCTGTTCTCCTGACTCTCTAGGCTGGGGAGCTTGGGAAGGTCTGGGGACTCGGCTGGCGGGGAGAAGAGGAGTGAGAATGGTTTCTAAGAGGCTCCCAGAGTCGGAGACTCCACGTTCTCATCCGGCTGCAACGGCCAATCGCACTGCATCCTGTGGCCGGCAAGCCCAGGGGCTGCAGCTGGGCTCGGGGAGGGGCTGCTGCTTGTCTTCTGGGCAGGGTCTGGGCTTCCTCCAGGCACAGTCTGTCTACAGGGATCCGAGCACACAGGAGGAGGTCCAGCCGAGGTGGGCGCTGGGCTCTGGGGCGGCCCTGGCAGCTGTGGGCTATGTCCACCAGGCAGGTTCCCGGAGCTATGAGGATGCCAGACCTCTGCAAGGTAGCTGTGTTGCTGTGGTTAAGACCTGCCCGGGGGCTGGAGGGCGGGGGCGAGGGTCCTTTTGACAAGCCGTACCCGCATGGAAGAGAGTAGCACCATGATATAAGCTCTGCTAGCAGCTGCCCTGCCGGGGAGGGCAGGCGGTGAGCGCGCCAGGCCCTGCGGCGGATGCTTCAGTTGGGGAGGGGGGGCAGGCGCATGCCGTGAAGATGCTGGCTAGGCCTCGCTGGCAGGAGCGCTGCGGCTCAGCTCCCTGACTCCGTGCAGGATCCTCTTCATGTGGCCCACTTTGGTCACCCCGAGGTCCTGAAAGCCAAAAGGAAAACCCCCCATGGAGCCCGGTGCCATCGGCCACCTCAGCCGGGCCCTGGGGCTAATGGGAGGAAACCCTTAAACAGCGGCCTCCTTACAGCTGGCCAGGACACCTCCAGTGCCACCCCCGGGGCCCCTGGCCCCCCAGGCACAGACCGGGCAGCACTGTGTGGTCAGGAGGCTCCGGTCCAGCCCTGCCTGCGGCTGCCCAATCACCCTCCCCCACCCAGGCTGCTCCAGCCCCTACCCCGCAACCCCTGTCACCAGGCACTGGGCCTGGCCTCATCCTCGGTGCTCCGGGGCCTCTTCAGGCAGACGGTCTCCTCCCACATACTGCACACTCCTCGAGGGCAGAGCCTAGGGCCTGACCAAAAGCCCACCTGTGACCTGTGCACCCCATGGGCACAGCCAGGGACTCCCCCCGGACGTGAACAACGGGAAAGTACCTTGAGGTCCCTCCGCTCGAGCTGCAGGAGCTCGGGGCCCCGGATGTCGTGGCGGATGAAGATATCTCTATACTCACAAAGACTGAGGTGCTCAAGCCAGGCCGCGACCTCCTCCGTGCCCCAAACGTGAACTGTCAGAGACGGAAAAGCAGGGGGAGCTGAGAGAGGAGCCCAGTGCACCCAAGGCCTCAGGAGCAAGCAGAGCGAGCCCAGCGCCCGCCACCCAGAGCCAAGATCATCGATTGGGGGCGTCCGAGAGGCGAGGCAGGACCCCTTCCCAAGGGGCCGCCCGCTCGCAGGTGCAGCCGGTCCATGGCTTCCTGGTCATCCTTCCCCGCAACCCCGATGAAGCCGCCCTCCTGCCCAGAGCCGAGGTCGGCCTGCCAGGCCGGCTCCAACGTAAGGAGGGCGCAGGCCCGGCCTCGAGGCAGTGGCACTTTTAGGCCCTGACCATATTTTCTTTTCTTTTAAAGTGACCTCATCCAAAGGGTGGGTGGTCTCTACAGGACACCCACCTTTATAGTTATTTAGTTGTAATGGAAAAGTGTTGCTTAAAACACAACCAGCCCAGCCCCGACCTGGCCTCTGGGACCCAATTCAGAGCAGGGTCAGCGGGCGGACGGCATGGTCAAACACGTGTCTGATGGAAGCTGGACCGACTACACCCACGCACAGGCCCTCTGCTCTGGACTGGAATTGTAGGAGGGAAACGGGCAGGGCCTAATCTCTGGGAGAGAAGCCCCCCCACTCCCAATTCCTTGGAGCAAAGGAGAGCGTTTTGTGAGAGACAGATGGCGGCAGCCCCAGCCCCAAGCAGGCGTCAATCGGAGGCCAGGGTGCACCCGGGACGACGAGGGCCAGTCTGCCGTGCTCCTCCCAGGGGATTGGCGGGCCGGGTGCACCCCCCTGTGGGTGTGGACTGATTGGAGGAGGGGTGCAACCAGAGGGAAATCACCGATCCTGACAGAGGAAGCACGAGCAGCAGGGCCTGGAGGACGCTCGCGGACCTGAGCCCCATAGTCACTGTCACCTCTCTGAGGCTGCCAAGGTCGCCTGCTCTCCCCCCACCCGGGCAGTGAAGGAAGCTCAGGAGGCTTCTTCCCGTGTGGTCATGGCCAGGGCATCACCCATTGGACAGCATGCGCCCAGGGTATCTATGGGGCCTCAAGCCTGGAAACAAAACGTTAGTGGGAAGGTCTGGCCAACAAAGTGAAGAGACATGGGGGGTGGGGGAGACAGGCCTCGGACGAGGCGGATAGGGGGCTCGCTTGCGGAGGGCTAGCTACCAGGGAGGCTGGTGCTGCTGCTGCTGCCGCGGATTTCTTTGTTCTTGCTGCTTTTTTCCTTTTTGAACTTGGTCACAAGGCGGAATTTACCGCTACGGCTGCGTTTGCTGAAGTCCAGCGCGGGATTCTGGGGGAGGTGAGAGCAGATGGAGGGAGCGTGAGGTGACTGGCAGCCAGCAGGCCTGCCCGGCCCGTGGGGGCGCCTCATACCTCATCGTCACTGGGCTCCATGAGCTGCCACAGCCAGGGAATGTCGGCCAGCCTTCTCAGCTGCAGGTCCATGTCTGCCAGGGCTGTCCCGAGCTGTTCCTTGTGTGGCGGCTCTAGCTGCTGCACGGCGGAGAGAAGGACAGGCCGTTAGTCCTGGGGATCACCGAACCCATGCGCCTGGGCCGGTGGAGTGCTGGGCAGATCAGCTTTTCTCACACTTGTTCCCTGGCCTCAGAAACAAACCGAATGGGTTCAGTGCGAGGCCAGGCCCAGTGCCTCCCCTCTGGGGTCCGCTGGGTGACCAGACCCCACTTCACTCTGGTAAAGAGAGGAGTTAACAGGTCTTGCTTCAAATCCTGACTGGGAATGAGCCCAGATGGTCTAGAAAATAACCAGGAACAAGGCTGCCAAAGGCCCTCATGGACTGGGCAGGGAGGCTGCCACAAGGTCCCTGACCCACCGCTGTGGACACAAATGTTTGGGGCCACGATTTCTGTGGGGACAGAGGGCTGCCAGCCAAGGGGGTGCCCATTGCCTGGGAGCTGGCTGATCGTGGTCTGCCAATGGGGTGGGGGCTGCAGTGCTGAAGGAAAGATATAGGGTGTGGTTTTGGAGAAGTCTGGGAAGACCTGTCCGAGCTGAGGCAGATGGAAGGGAGCAGAAGAGGAGGCTGAGAGGCTGCAGAGGACGCCCAGGACCTGTCCAGAGGCCCAGAGAGCCCCACGTGAGGCCTGGGCATGAGCAAATGGAAAAAAAATAAATGATGGCTGACCCAAAAGAAGAATACGTATAACATTTTAAAAACAAGTGCCAAGCCAGTGAGGTGGGCTGGTGAGCCCCTTTCTGGGGCCTGCTCCTCTGGGCTCGGTGGGCGTGGGCGCAGCCAGGCCAGGAGCAGCTCCCAAGTGCTGGGCACATCAGGCCCCAGCAGGCCTGGGCAGGAGCGCGGCCTCTCCGGCGTCCTGGCCCTTGTGCCCCTTCCCCTGATCTGACATGAGGGCCGGCCAATACTCACTCTCCCAGGGAGCCGATGGGCTCTGGACTATTCCCCTTGTCCTGGCTGTGCACAGGACTGGCAGAGTGAATGACATCAGTATCCCCAGGCCTAGGCTCTCAGGCCCTGCACAGCCCAGGCCCGCCAGAGCTCTTCCCTGGGCACCATTGACCTCACTTGTAGCTGAAGAACCAGAGCTCAGAGCTGTGGTGACCTGTGTAGGGTCACACTGCCTGACTGTGTGCAGCCAAGATGCCAGCCCGATTCTGACCCAGGCCGCCACACGGCGGGGGGCCCTTCCCCCACTTACCAGGGCCATTTTCCCAGAGAGCAGCAGCTCGGTCTCGTTGTGGAGGGCACGGATGTTGTTCACCATCTCCAGCACAAAAGTGCAGTTTAGCCCCTGGAGAGGAGGAAAGGCTGTGAGGGGCCAGGGAGTGGGTCCGAGGGGCTGTGGCAGCACAGCAGGCCAGGGGTGCGGGAGCAAGCACATACCTCGGTGGCCTTGGATTTCCCATAGACTCTATTGAGTGACTTGGAGCTGGCATTGACAGCATGGGCCAGCTCGTGTTCCATGTCTCGACAAGACTGAGCTATTTCCCGGATGCTAGAGAGAGAGCGGGACACAGGCACCCCGTTAGGCCTGAGCCAGGCACAGGTGCATTGGGGATAACCCCTGGGAGCCCTGTTGCCAAGTCATATAAAACTGAGTGTTGGCCCAGGGCACAGAAGAGGCACCCTGCAGTCTCACTGAGTAAGCTTGGATGCTTGGGTCACAGTAGCCCAAGGTCCTCTTGGGGGCCATGCTGTCTCCCCTGGGCCCAAATGGGGATCCCTGTATCTGTGGCAACCCCCAGTGAAGACCTTCAGAAATTAGAGGGGCAACAGGGGATGGCCAAAGGTCTTAGCCAACACAAATGGACCTAGGGGCACATCTCCCACACCTTCTGTATCCTGGGCCTTCCCCGCCCCCAAAAGAGAAGATGGGCCAATTTTTCTTTATTTTCATCCTTACTAATTCATGTTCAGGAGATATCCAGAGCAAGAGACGCTCTGACCAGGCCAAACCCGGCAGAGGAGGAAGGGGCCCGCTGTGTGTCTCAGGGCGGCCCATCCGCCCCATGCCCCTGGCAGTGCTGGAACCCAGGCCCTGGGAGGAGGGGGAGTGGGAGCGAGCAGAGGCCACCTGTGGATGAGGGCGCCCGCTGCCTGGCCAAACTGGTGCATCTGTGTGGACTCTTCTTCAGACATGATCTCGGGGTGCAGGGAGAAGGAGGGAGGGCGCGAGAGCTCCCCTTTCTGCTTATCTTCCCAAGATTTGAGGGTGCTTTCGAATGCCTAGAATGCAAGGGGATTGGGTGCCATCCCACTATCCTCCCTGCCACTTCTGGAGAAGACGAGCACATCTCTCACAAAGGGCCGGCGTCAGCGTTCTTGAGGCCTGTGAGCCAGTCTGCCCCACTGCCCGTCCTTGCTGTCCCCCTGGCTGTCTTCTCCCCACACCAGCCCCTTCTGGAACTGTGACCAAACCCACTGTCACTGTTCCTGGATGGGGTGTCCCTTCTTGCCGACCAGCCCAGGTACTGTACCAGCTCTATGTCCCTCGAAGGGCAGAGCTGTCTCTGCTTTGCTTGGCACAAAGTCAGTCAGTAACAAATGCTTTCCATTTCCTCTCTAAAGTATGATGTTGACACCCGGAAAAGGGTGATGGCGCTGAGGCCTAAGGTAAGATGGTGGCAATGACCTCAAAGGTTCCTGGCCTGGTCCCCGCCTTCCCCCCGTTTTTGCCTGAAGAAAGCCAGAACAAATCCCTTCACCCTTCACCTGTTGGCGCATCCAGGCCAATGGTGCTGCTGCTTGGACTTCCCCTGGATCACCCTTCTGCTGGGATCATGCCAGGCACAAAGTCCAGTGCTACTGTGCTGTGCACTGGGGGCTGGCCCCGACTTCCTGACCCCAGCTTACGCTGCAGGAAGACTTTAGGGGAGCTATGAGAACCCAGGAGGAAGATAAAAGATCCTCGCTGGGGGTGGGGAGTGGGGTGTCCACTGCCAGGGCGAGGCAAGCAGAGGAGCTGGCTGGGCCCTTCCCACCTCTGGGAGGCAGCCCTTGGTCCCTTGGGGAAGCAGTTTCTGTGGTAAAGCCTGAGAGAGAATTTCACTTGGAAGATGCCAGCCTTACCCGATCCCTGGTCAGAGTCTGCGCCCGGTTCTTGTGCACAATTTGGATGTAGCCAGGGGGCTGGATCCAAGCCTCTCCATCTACCTGCACCGGGACGCCCTCGTCACCCAGGATGGCGATTTTCACAGTCCGACACTAGGGAAGACAGCAGACACACACACCTGGCTATGGACAGCAAGCTGGTGAGGGCCCCCCTTTGGGCAGGCTCCCCTGCAGGGCCCTGGCTGATATTCCCTGGCCACAGCCCTCTTATCCTCTTCTGAGTCTCATGTGGGCAGGGAACGAGAACCCCACCCCAGAGGCCCTGCCAGCTCTGCTGACTCTGTCGTCACTACAGGGCACGGGTTCCAGGCTCATGTGGCTGGCTACCACGTTCGTCCTCTCCATCACCAGCACTGAATGGCACGTATTTATGTTTTAGATTAAGATGCAATTCATATTTAGAAATGTTTAAAACTGAGACAGTCCTTGACACCCATATTAAAAACCAAAGCAAACCCAAGAAGTTCCCCAGGACCTCATGGGACGGGGAAACCTGATGATGGGGGCCGTGCTGCCCAAATGGCTGCCAGCACTGTCCTGGAATGCTGGAGAGAGGTGAGGAGGCTCCTCCCCCTACTGGGGTTCTGCCCAATGAAAACAAGTCCTGGGCTGGGGAAGAACAAGGCAGAATCTGGTCAGACATCACAGGACCCAGGCTTGCTGGCCACCCAGGCTCGCAGACCTTGAGCCGGAAGGGCCCCAGAGAGGGGAAGTGACTGGTCCAAAGTCACACAGGCAGGATGTCCAAGCTGGACACTGCTCCTCCCCTCTGCCCCCAGCACACCTGCTGTCAGCTCGTCTCCATGGGCAGTGACAGGCAAGGACCAGGACAGAGGCCATTCCACTGATGCCTAATGTCAACCCCAATCTGGGGCAAGGGTTCCTAAGCCTCCAAAGGTCAAATCATGCACAGTAACAGGTAGCGGCAGCTGCCGCCCCCAGCCCAGAAGCCCTGGGACCTGCATTTCAGGCCTGGCCATGCCACTGGGCCGTCCTGGGGCTGGCCCTCAGGAAATCTCATTCATGCACCCGACTTGGTCACTGGTGGGAATGGCCTTGGGTGCGGAAAGCAGGGGATGGGAAGCCCTGACCTCTAACTTTCACCTTACAAAGTGACTTTTTCTTTCTTAGACATTGGACTTTGACACAAACAATTTTTTGAAATTTATCTCTTTACTAAGAAAAATGCATTTCCCCCAAATAGGATACTGGCATAATTACCTGGGCAATCCGGTGGTGCTGCAGATTAATGACCCGGGAGACGGCCATCTGCATGCTGCCAAAGACGGCCACCACTTCCAAGACCTTGTCATCGAAGGACGGGGCCGTGAATGTCTGAAAGGGAGGCCGATGGTGCAGTGAGTGGCTGGCACGGCCGTCTGCCCTTCCCACTTCTCCCAGAGGTCTTTGGGGCATAGAGGGGGCAATGAGGACACCACTGCACGGAAGGGACACTGGGAGTGAGGGGAAGCAGCAGGGGATGGACACGGTCTTGCCCCTTTAAGGGGAAACAGAGGCTGAAAGCTCATCACAATGCCTTCAGCCAAGAAGCCCTGATCTGGCCCCTCCAGGGTATATGGGGCCAGGAAGGAATGGGGAAGAGATGTTTGAAAAGGTCTGGTCCAGGCCCATGGCTCTTCCAGGACAGGAAGGCTGTGACAAAAAGCATCAGTGGTCATGTGATGTAAGGGGAGGGCCCAGGGGACTGTCCTACCCATCCAGGGGCAGTGGGGGACCCCAGGACCCCACACGGGGCCTGCAGACTAAAGGCTGAGCACACTGAATGGAGAGGGGCCAGTGAAGAGGGGGAGGAAGGGAGCTCCAGGCATTGGGAGCCCTGAGATCTGATAACCCTGGGGCCCCTGGGCCCTCTACAGTAGGTGGAGCACACGTCAGATGGCAAGTGGGTGGTGAGGGAGTGGAGGCAGATGGAGGTGGCGGCAAGGCCAGGCCGAGGGAAGGCTTTCGTAAAGGGGGGTTTGAGGCAAGACAAGGAAGAGACTGAAGATGAAGGGGGATGGGAGACTGGGAGGAGGAGCTGCCGAGGGCTCCAGACTGGGGCCAAGAGCCCCTCTCTGGCAGGTGCCCCTAATGGAGCCAGCCCCCCCACTTACGTCGTCTTCCTTGGTGCCTCCCCAGAAGTTGGTGCCTCCGGCATAGCTGGGGATGTTGAGGACAGCGATACCCTGAA
This sequence comes from Petaurus breviceps papuanus, assembly GCF_028583685.1. NCBI lineage: Eukaryota > Metazoa > Chordata > Mammalia > Diprotodontia > Petauridae > Petaurus > Petaurus breviceps. Next base: position 7,865,195 of record NW_027186383.1, read on the forward strand.
GGCTGGGCAGTGGGATGGGACGCCCGTCACACTGAGCCGAGTGGATGGAGAGGGGACAGAGAGAAAGGACAAATCACCTCAGGACCAACCAGACTGCCATGGCTGGGACGCAGCCTCGGGGCAGACCCGGACCCCGCGAGGGCCCCCAGAACCTGGCTATCGCACAGACGACCCTGACAAGAGCCAAGCGGGAGCAGAGGTGGAGCGGGAGGGGCTGTACTGCCCTAAGGTCAGAACCGGCCTCCTCCTCCTCCCACATATCAGTCAGTGAACAGGCACTGACAAAGTGGGAACAGTGAGAGGGGCACCGAGCATCAAGTGAATCAACACCAAGAAAGGAGGGAGACTCCAGGGATCTGGGGAGAGAAGGAAGAGAGGCTCGTGTGGAGGGAAGATGCCACAACGGGAAGCCTGTGGCGATGACTCTACGGGGACGTGCCAAGGGCAGATCCCGCGGGCTGATGGACCGAAGGCAGAGGAGACAGAACAGCAAGCCCAGGGAGGAAGCGAGTGGTGCTGAGGCCCCAGCCCAGCTGGAGCTGAGCGAGTGCAGAGAAGGGGCTAGACTGTGTCCTGCATCTCACAGACGGCGGTATAGGTCACCCCAGAACAAGGATGCCCAGGGTGGGTGGAGAGGGCTGCAGGAAGCCTGTCACCCCATGTCAAGTCAAGAGATGCCCCCGTAGGAGGGGCAGGCCAATGTCAGGGAAAGGGCCTGCCTTCCTTCTCACCTCTAGCAAGACCTTCTGCTCCAAGTTTCTGTAAGTGCGATGCAGCAATTCCTTTGTCCCCAGAACCCCATACCACATCATATTCTTGGTACGGCTCCTGAGAAGGGAAAATGGAACAAGAGTGAGCTATGCCTTTGTGCCCACAGCCACACCTATATCCGCAAGGCCATCACTGACCACACGCCCACCGGAAGGCTTCCCTCTGTTTCCATACTCACACTCATGGGACCCCATCTAATGACTCTGAGAACAGATGGCCAGAGAAGAGGGGTCAAATAAGAGGGGAAAAACCCATCCAGAGCAGGGTCCTCCCTCCCTTCTCTGGGGGTGGAGCGTCCCTGCTAGGTAAGCTGTTCCTGCTTTCCCAGAGGAGTTTTCAGACAACACCCAAGTCTCACTTTTAATGATGGATAGGGACCTTTTGTTTTCAGTAAACATTTATTAAACACTAAGTGCTAGGCATGTGCTAAGTTCAGAGGATACAGTCCCTGCCCTCAAGGAGTGCATAGTCTAATGGGAGAGGAGAGTGTAAACAATTAGGTACCCAGAGTACCTGGAAGGTAATCTACCCGGGGAAGAGCAGGATGGGAAAGGTTTTTATTTTCTTAGTCTGTCATTTACTTTTAAACATCCTTTCCTTTTTAAATTTTGAGTTCCAAATTCTCTCCTTTGCTCCCACCACCGCCCGTGGGAGAAGGCAAACATTTATCAATCACCCATGTAAAACCATGTAGAACATTTCTATATTATCCATGTTGCAAGAAAAACTTAAGAAGTGAGAAAACTCGACTTCACTTTGCGCCCAGCGCCCCATCCTCCCTCTGAAGCTGGACAGTGCTTTTGTCCCGAGTCTTAGATCCCTGGGACCGGAGCAGGCAAGCGGCTCACAGCCGGCTATCACTGCAATACTGCTGCTGCTGTGCACACTCATCTCCTGGTCCCGCCTTTACTCTGCATCAGCTCATACAAGTCTTGCCATGTTTGTTTCTAACCCCCCCCCCCATCATTTCTTGTAGCACAACAGGATTCCATCACAATCACATGTCACAGCTTGTTCAGCCATTCCCCAGCTGATGGGCATCCCCTCGATTTCCAGTTCTTGGCCACAACCAGAGTTACTAGGAATACTTTTGTGCGCGTGGGTCCTCTCCTTTTTTTTGCTCTCTTCAGTGCCCAGACCCCGTATTGTTGGGTATGCGCTGTTTTTTAAGTCTTTGGACATAGGTCCAAATTGTTCTCCAGAATGGCTGCACCAATTGGACTACTCCACCAGCGGTTCATCAATATACCTGCGGGCCCTTGTTGCCTCCAACACTTGTCATTTCTGATGGGCGTGAAGTGGTGCCTCAGAATTGTTCTTAATTTGCATTTCTCTAATCAACAAGGCTTTGCATTGATTCATTCGAGTACAGAGAGCTTTGATGTCTTTATCTGAAAGCGACCTGTTTGTGTCCTCTGACCATCTATGAGTTAGGGAAAGGCTCTTATTTTCACAAATTTCATTGTTTCCTATATATTTGAGAAATGAAGACTTTATCAGAGAAACTTGCTGTAAATTTTTTTGATGTAACTTCATTGTCTTTGGAAGCTTTTAGCAAAATGCACTTTTCCCTGATTATTTCTTCAATTAGGTCTAGTTTGCTTTTGCTTTGTCAAAGACCATGATTGCCACTACTGTCCTGTTCCCTTCAGCTGAAGCATATGGGACTGTTCTCCAGCCCTTCATTTTAAATGTGTATCTGTCTCAAGGGTGGTTCTCATACACAGCGTATCATCGGACTCTGGTTTCCAATCCATTTTGCTATTTGTTTCCATTCTGTGAGCTCATCCCACTCATATTCAGTTATGATCACCAACTATGCATTTCCCTCCACTCCATTTTCCTGTTCATCATTCTCTCTTTTCATCCTGTCCCTCCTTAAAGGTCTGCCTTACTTCTGACCACTGCCTCCCCCAAGCCACCCTCCCCCTTAGCATGCCCTTCTCCTCCTATCTCCCCAATGGGTAAGACAGATATATCCATATATATATATATATATATATATCTACATCCAACAGTGTGAGTGTCTACGTATATACACACTTCTTTCTTTGAACCAATTCCAGAGTGAGGTTCATTCCTTGCCCACCCCCCATTATCTGCGCCTTGTGCCTTGTGTGCCTCCTTTATGTGAGAAAATGTGCCCCATTCTCTCTCTCCCTCTGCCCATCTCCCAGGGCTTCCTTGTTTCCTGCCCCGATATTCATCCCAACAAAATCAACTCACCTTCACACCCTCTGTCTATGCAGACTCCTAAATGCCCTAAAGAAGGTAAAGTTCTTAGGAGTTACAGGTATCATCTTTTCATACAGGAATGTAAACAGCTTGACTTTACTGAGTCCTTATGATTTCTTTCATGTCTACCTTTTTATGCTTCTTTTGAGTCTCGTGTTTGAATGTCAAATTTTCTATTCAGCTCTCATCTTTTCATCAGAAATGCTCATAAATCCTGCTTCATAAAATATCCATTTTACTGCCTGAAGCATTACACTCAGTTTTGCTTTGCTGGTTGTTCTTGGTTGTATAATCCCAGCTCCTTTGCCCTCTGGAATATCATATTCCAAGCCCTCTGCTCCTGCAATGTGAAAGCTACTACTAGATCTTGTGTGATCTTGGCTGTGGCTGTGATAGCTGAACTGTCTCTTTCTGGCTGCTTGTAATCATTTCTCCTTAACCTGTGAATACTAGAATTTGGCTATCATATTTCTGGGTATTCTTTCAATTTCTATTTTATGCTCTGAACCTAAGATATGAGGATATTTTCCTTGATAATTTCTTGAAATAGGTCTAGGCTCTTTAAAAAAAAAATAATGGTTCTCAGGTAGTCCAATAATCCTTGTCTCTCCTTGCTCTATTTTCTAGGTCAGTTGTTTTTCCAATGAAATAGATATTTCACATTTTCTTCTATTTTTTCATTCTTTTGACTTTGTTTTATTGTTTCTTGATGTCTTATAATGTCATTAGCTTCAACTTGCCCAATTCCAATTTTTAAGGAATTATTTTCTCCAGTGAGCTTTTGTACCTCTTTTTCCATTTTGACCAATTTTGCTTTTTAAGGAGCTCATTCCTTCAGTGAATTTTTGTACTTAGGCCAATTCTGTTTTTCAAGGTGTTATTTTTTTTTTCACCATGGCATCCAGTTTTTATTCACAAGGAAAAAGCTCCAGTCCATCTTTTAATTTTTTTTAAAATTCCTGACAATACAGAACTAAACTGAAATATATTAATATTCTACTCTTACATTTCCATGACAAAAACAGAAAAACAAAATTCATGAGCCCGCCCCCCCCAAAACAAAACAGGGAGAAGCTTATAAAACTAAATATGGTTCTCAGCCTTAATGGCTGAACAGAGAAAGAAATTAAAACACTGTAATTAAAACAAATCACAAGTGGATGATAAAAGTTGTGTAGAAACTGAAAATTTACAAATAATTTAAAACCTGGAATCACTGACTGTTCAGAAACTACACAGATGGACCATGGGTGGTGAACAGCAGAAGGGAGTTATGGGTGAGTCTGCATTGTTCTAGCTGCTCCCCATGCCACCCGTCTCCGAGGAAAGCCTGGCATTGATTACATACTGGGCCAAGCTAATGCTGGCAGCAGATCCAGTGATGGTCACCTGCCTATCAGTACATCCTTCCACTGGATTGGCAATTTTGATCTTAGCCCCAGACATCTGACGAATCTCATTGATTTTGGCTGCTTGACGCCCGATTATGCAGCCAATTAAGTCATTTGGAATGGCGAGTTCATGAGAAGTAACCTTTCACCTCTGGAGAGCTGGATTCAATGCCACTGAATCCGGTGTTGCCATGCGTCATGGGACAGTGAGACTTGCATTGCCAACTGGTGCAGCTTGGTCAAATCTGGATGTGAAATGGCACTCTGTCCTTGGATGGCATAGGCCTCTAGAGGTGGTCCCTCCAGGTCAGGGTTGAGTGCATGGATGGGGTGGTGTGGGGAAAACTCACACTGTCGCTGCCTGTGCTGTACCCATCCTGCCCACCTGCAAAGATGACTGGAGAGCTGGACGGTTGGGCCAGTACGGGATGGTCACGCCCTGTGGGGGAGAGTGGGAGTCTCCAACATGACCACACAGATCTGCCTGACACACTCAACGATAGACTGCGGGATGCCAGCAATAGTGATGGCCCGCTCAGTTGAGGTTGGTAGCATACCCCTGCCACCTGGACCTGAGCCCCTGTACTCTCATTTCCTTGATCTTCTATCCTTCTTTTCCAATGAGGGAGTCACACTGGCTAGCAGGGGCCATAAGCCTCAGGGGGACTGGGGGTCTACTGGTCATAGAGCTGCTGATATCCTCGCCCAGTTTGTCAACAATCATTGCAAAGGCTTTAAAGATGGCACTGATGGGTCCAGCCAGAGCAATTATTCTCTCAGGACAATTCTGTTCTGAGATGTTGATATACACACCACTCTCTTTACGCATCTTCTCAACCGATTCTCCTTTCTTTTCAATAATGCTTCCAGCTTCCTTTCCATGCATAAGTAGCCGGATAGTGAGACTGACATTTAATCCACCTTCAATCACACCGGTGTTCATGTCAAGCAGTGTTCTGGGGATTTGGACTTTGCAAAGTGGTCAAATCTTTGGTCACTGGTGGGAGTGGAAAGCAAAAATTTTTGGCGGGAGGTGAGTGAAGGGAAAAGGGGGAGCAGGCAGGAAAGGGAAGGGCGTGAGGCCGCGGGCAGAACAATAGGAATGGGGGCATCCAGCAGACGAGGAAGGGGGGAGAGCGACCCTGGGCAGGGAGAGGGCAGGCAGAGGGTGGAGGCTGGGTGGCAGGAGAGGGCGTGGGCTGCAACTGCTCCTGCTGCTGCCTCTGCTGGTCTGGGACTCAAGGTGTTATTTTCTTCAGTATTAAAAAAAACATTTTTTGGTTTGTTTTTTGGAGGGAGAAGGCAGGGCAATTGGGGTCAAGTGACTTGCCCAAGGTCAAACGGCTAGTTTTGTGTTAAGTGTCTGAGGCTGGATTTGAACTCAGGGCCAGTGCTCTATTCACTGCGCCACCTCACCGCCCCATAGTAACTTTTTATAGTCAAGTTCTTTGTTGTTGTTTGCTCATTTTCCAGTCTTTTTCTTCAATTTGAACTCTATGCTAAAATTAGGCTCTTCTCATCTCGGGGAGGGAAGGTACTGTTCCAAGCCTTTGGCTTTTTGTGCTGCTGTGCTTCCAAGACAGTGTGATCTAGGGAGAAGTATGGTCACTGCTCTTCTAGTCTGTGCTACGGTCTTTACCCAGGAAGCGTCCTTGCTCCCTTGTGACCAAACCTAGAGCTCCTCTATGCCGTGAAACTGTGACACAGAAATGGGTACAGGCAACAGAGCTGCCAGTCAATGTCAGCTGCACCCAGGGCCTGTAATTTGTGGCCACCTTCAGGCCCTACACTTGGTGCCCCTGCTGAGTTCTGTGCTGGCGCTCCCCCCCCCGGTGTTACAGACCTCTCCTGTAGATATCCTAAGCTTCCAATGCTGGAAAAATGTCTCCCTGACCTTTCACTGGTGCTGCCACTCCAAAATTTGACTTGAGGGGTTATTATAAAGTAGTTTGGAGGGGAATGTTGGGAAAGTTCTGGGTCCTGTCCTGTACTCTGCCATCTTGGCTCCCCAGGCCAAGGTGCCAATGGGGTAACCAGTGGGGAATGAAGGGGACCCATGAGTCTCCATGCAGCACCAAACATCTGGCCACCTTTCTCAAAGACAAGCTTAGATAAGTCAGCAAGCTTCCATCTACAATGACTGTGGTGGGATAACCTCAGTCAGACCTCAATGCTCAAGGGCCCACTCCTCATTTTAATTCACATTCTTATTTGCTTTCACAAGACAGGCCCTGAACTGGACCTAATTTCTCTGGATTAAGGCCAGTCTGCATGGACTAGGAACCATGTCTCACACCTACAGACTCCAAACAAACGCCTTTGGAAGCAGGGAAAATGCAGTGTTTCATCTGAAGTGCATGGAAGGGGGTCTGTAGGAAGAGCCTTGCTGAGGCAGCCAGGTGGGACAGAGGCAGAGTGCCGGCTTCAAGTTCAAGTCTAAATCTTAGGCTACATTAAGACTTTGGGGACATAAAGTCCACCCGGCACAAAAACAGCACTGCAGCGAGGAAGACCCAGCTTCCACTCCTACACTGCTATCCCTGAGCCTTCCTGTCTAGGTCTGGGACTCATTTTCCATGTCTTTCAAAGGCGACCAAAGGTCCTTGGTACTGCCCTTGTAGTAAGGGACGGTACTTGTAAGACCTCACTGGCTCAGGACACGTCACTGCTGTCACCCTATGTGAGAAGGACTCCAATAAGCATCTTGGGCTTGGGGAACCTTCTCAATATCTTGCACACCTTGCCTGCAGCAAGCACTCAAATGCCCGGGGATTCGACCGATTTGTTCTAAAATCCCCTCGTTGCAGGCTCTGGGGCTGCCCTGGGCCATGTGACCGAGAGCCGCAGGGATGTGTCTGCACAGGGGCCTCTCACCTACCTGCACTTCTCTGGGTGCTCATCACGCTTGTTGTTGAAATCCAGGGAGATTTTTGCATCAAGCCCAATTCCAAAATAGTTATTCATGACACATTTCTCTGTATAACACTCTCTGTAAAATTTGATTTAAAAACCAATGAATTAAATACTCCCAAGAAGTTCCGAAGGCTCATTGGTGTCCCTCCATGACCTGATGCTGGATGCCTCCTGACCCCAGGGTATGACCTTACAGACAGGCTTTCCTGCCCGGTGGCTGCCCTAGCCAGTGTGCTCACAGGACTCCCCTCCCCCCACCTTCCTCCTCTTTTCCTGCCAGGATGTCGCTGTTGCTACCTAGGGCCTGTCCCTCCTCCTGCCCAAACCGTAACCCTAAGTTCCTGGGCTGCAGAAATGGGGGTGTTGTTCTGGGCATCCTGGGCTGTAGGATTCTCTCTGTTTGAGCCCAGGTTCCTCAGAATCTTTAGTACACAGCATAGTGGCACGTTCCTGCACCAGGGTGGAGACCCAGCCACAGTAATTACCATGGGGTCAGGCAGCTAATTCCTCTAGCCTTTTTGGATGTCTATCCTGTATCTTTCAATAATGTCTCCCCATTGCTCCATATACTCACAAATTTTCTGGTTCAGTGTTAAAGGGATCTGCGTTGATTAGCAAGCGACTGATGACTGAGCCCCCAGGTAAGGAACCAGACATCCCAGCCCGGATATCTGTAAGGGAAGGGGAGGAGATGAGAGTCACCAAATACAAAAGCAGCCCCCTTTGCGACCGCGGGCTCATCACCGTGGTGACGATGATAGAGATGTCTATGTTATGAACATTCTCAGTGGGGAGGCCAAGAACAAGTGAACAACAGCTATGGCACAGGAGTGGGACCAATGTGTGGGGCTTAGGGAAGCTCCTGCAAACACTCACAAGGACGAAAGGACCTCAGAACCTGTGTCCAGGTCTAACATTCCACAATTCTCCAAGTCTTACATTTCCAATCAAGCTTTCTTCTTTTTTATTTTTTTTTCATTTTTCAAATGCTTTATTAACTCCTGATTTACATCATTCATTTCCGCCATATTTTGAGTTACAAATTTTCTCCCCATTTTTCCCCTACCCACCGCCCCAAAATAGCAGTCCCACAGGATATCCCCTCCTCCAATCTGCTCTCTCCCATATTTTCTCTCATACCCCTTTAGACTTTTCCAGTGGATCTCCATGCCCCAGTGCCTGTATATCCTTATTTCCCAATTACATGTAAAATAGTATTAATAATAGTATATATATGAATATACATATATTTAAACATTTGATTTTAAAACTTTGAATTCCAGATTCATTCCCTTCCTCTCTTGTCACCCACCCTTACTGGGGGAAGATAAGCAGTTCAGTATAGGTTGTACATGTGTGGCTAATGCAAAACATTTCCATAGTAGACATATTGTAAAAGACTGACTATATTTCCCTCCCTCCTATCCCACCTCCCACTTGTTCTATTCTCTACTTTGATCCCATCCCTTTTCAAAAGTGGGTGCTTCCAACTTCCCTCCTCCCCAGCCTGCCTTCCCTTCCATCATCCCCCCTCTCATCCCCTTCCCCCCTACTCTCCTGGAGGGTGAGATACCCTATTTAGTGTGTATTTCATTCCCTCCCCCAAGCCAAATTCAATGGGAATAAGGTTGATCCATTCCCTTTTGCCTGCCTATTCTTCCCCTCCATTGTAACCATTTTCCCTTGCCTCTTCTATATGAGATAGTTTACCCCATTCTGTCTCTCCTCATCTCCTCTCATTATATTCCTCTCTCACCTCTTAATTTCACCTTTGAAGTATCATTCCTTCCTGTTAAATTGGTCCTGTGCCCTCTATCTGCCCTCTATCTATGTATACCTGTAAACATGTATACACACATTCACATATGTATTCATATGCCCACATACCCTCATATAAAGATATATATATATATATATATATATATATATATATATATATATATATA
>NW_027186383.1:7874460-7902561 GCF_028583685.1 Petaurus breviceps papuanus
ATATATATATATATATATATATATATATATATATATATATATATATAATTTCTAATCCCTTCAACTACTGAGAAAAGTTTCATAAATTACAGTTATTGTTTTTCCATGTAGGAATGTTAATAGTTCAACTTTGATAAGTTCCTTATGATTTCTTTTCCCTGTTTACCTTCTCATGCTTCTCTTGCTTCTTATATCTGAATGTCAGATTTTCTATTCAACTCTGTTTTTTTTTCAGCAAGAATGCTTGAAAGTCCTCTATTCCACTGAATGACCATATTTTCTCCTGAAACATGATACTCAGTTTTGCTGGGTAGGTGACTCTTGGTTTTAATCCCAGCTCCTTTGCCCTCCAGAATATCATATTCCAAGCCCTTCAATCCCTCAGTGTAGAAGCTGCCAGATCCTGGGTTATCCTGATTGTGTTTCCACAGTACTCAAATTGTTTCTTCCTGGCTGCTTGTAATATTTTCTCCTTAATCTGGGAATTCTGGAACCTGGCTATAATATTCTTTTCAGGAGGTGATCAGTGGATTCTTTCAACCTCTATCTTGCCCTCTGATTCTAAAACATCAGGGCAGTTTTCTTTGAGAACTTCCTGGAGGATGATTTCTAGGTTCTTACTTTAGTCATGGCTCTCAGGCAGTCCAATAATTTTAAAATTATCTCTCCTGGTTCTATTTTCCAGGTCAGTGGTTTTTCCCGTGAGATATTTCACATTGCCTTCTATTCTTTCATTTGTCTGGATCTGTTTAACAGCATCTTGATTTCTCATAAAGTCATTAGCTTCCATTTGTTCTAATCTAATTCTGAAGCAATGATTCTCCTCAGTGAGCTTTTGAGATTCTTTTTCCATCTGGCAAATTTGGCTTTTTAAGGCGTTTTCCTCATTGCCTTTTTGGGCCTCCTTTGCCATTTGAGTCAGTCTATTTTTTAAGGTATGATTTTCCTCAGTCAGGCTGTTGACTCTCATTTCATAATTTTCTTGCATTGTTCTCATTTCTCTTCCCAATTTTTCCTCCACTTCTCCTATCTGCTTCTTAAGGTCCTCTATGGCCTGTAACCAGCCTGTATTTTCCTTTGAAGCTTTTGGTGCAGGAGTTCTGACTTCACTGATTTCCTCCTGTTCCATGCCTTGCTCCTTCTTATCCCCAAAATAGGAGTGTAATGTTGGAATCTTCTGTCTGCTTTGTTTCCTTTGCCTGCTCATTTTGCCACTCAATGATTTGACTTTTGGGCTTTTTGCCACAGTAGGACTCTGCCACCAGACAGGGAAGTTTTCGTCCCAAACGCTGGGGTTTTTTACGAAACGGATGTCATCCTTTAGGAAGGATCAATCCACTACACGGGAAGCCTCCCTCTCAATTCCCCTCCTATTTAAAGAAGGCACTGCCACCACAGCCCGTGTGCTTCTGTCGCAGCTTTCTGGATACACAGCCCACCTTCTTTACAGACATAAATTTCTGATCATGCCTGTCAGACACCTTCATACACGCAGGACATCATTGGGAAAATGCTACAGCTTACTTATACCCAAATGCATCCCTTCCATTCTCCTTTGTATTAGCCATAATCGTGACTCTTTTGTGATTGAATGGCATAATTCAAAGACACAGAGCACTGCCCAGAAAACACTAGCGTTAAAAAGATGGGTTTTTGTGGCAGTGAATTGCATGTGATCAACAAAAACCCTATAGGCTTTCTCAAACGTGCCTGAGCCCTTTGCCCTCTTCCTCCTCCTCCTCCTCCCCTCCATTCCAGGCCCATCTCACCGTCCAAGGTGCATGAACTGATTAACTCGGTGTGCAGAATGCCGTAGTGTGGCCAATGTGTTTTCATGCAGCTTGTTTTCCCATGTGGATGACTAGACCAACCCTTTGCACATTGTTGTCTAACTGACAGAGGCGGCTTCCTGACACTTACGGGACTTGAAGTCATTGGTATATGTGGTATTTGGAGAACCTCTCTCCACCAACGGGGAACAGAAAGGACCTTCCCAGCTCAGACAACTGTTTTACTCAGTGGAGTCTGTGGCAGACGCGTTTTCACTGTCTGTTCTCCCCCACACTTGCAGTTCTTGAAAAGGAAACCCTCAGGCTTCCACGCCTAGCTCCACAGTCCAGGATCAGCAGAAGCAGCCCCGAGGGCAGCCCCTCCTGCACCCCTGACCACTGCGGTGATGCCTGGCGCCTCCTGTACAGAACAGCTCTGCAGGTAAAGATTCACTTTCCCGTCACTTGACAGAGCCCGTCCCAGGACAACTCTGTGGGAACCAGACTGAGGAATTCTGTACTAACAACTCTGCTTATCTCTCTAAAACACACCCTTCCTTATCTACTCTGATTTTTTTCTCTCAGGTTTTCCCTGCACTTCTCTGCACACATGAGCTTCCAAAGTCTGCCTCCACCTGGGGGGCCCCCAGCCCATCCTGTGAGCAGGTAAATGGTGTCAGAGGCATCAATACTCCCTGGCAAGTCTGGGCACGTTGGAAGCCAACTCTGCCCATCCTCCTGCCACCTCAGCACCATGCAGCTTTCCTGCAAAACAGCAGAGTGGAGGGTAGCCAGCCCCCGTCACCAGGACATCAGGCTCTTGCCCTGCTGGCTGCGACTGCTCCTAAGTCCACGTCACTCCCCACTGCTTCTGTCTCGGCTTACCTGGACCTCAGCTCTGACCTCTGGGTCCTTGCTCACCAATGCCAACTAAGAACAGACCCCAAAGGCTATCTGTGACTCACGGAGAGGATGGGCCCCCTGGTACCAAGAGAAGGACAGGGCTCTGGGGCACTATGGTCTCCTCATGGACTGGTGGCCATCTTCCAGCTAAGCTCGGAGGTCTGGGGAGGTGTTTTGGGAAGAAGGACAGTGGGTGGCTAAGTCACAAGGAAGCTGGGCAGGCCAGTCTGGCCCAAAACAGAGCAGGAGCCCAGACCACCCCAATAAGAAAGACGGAAGCTCACATCGGCCCAAGGCTCGTCCCCAAGGGCTGGCCTTTAAGCAGGCCCCATGCTAAGGCCAGGCCAGTTCAGACCTCCTGGGCATCAGGTCTGGGGGGGCTGCCCTTCCTCCCACCGGGCTGGGCTTCATCCTCCCAAGTGTCTGATTGGTGCAGGGCAGAGGAGGCATCTGCTGGCTTTGCCTTCAAACCCCCAGGCGCCCCTGGTTTTCTGCACTACAGAGTGTAGATCAGGATTCTGGGGAAGGGACCCCATAGTGAATATGGCAGGCGAAGGAGCCACCTCAGGACAACTGGGTTTGGAGTTAAGCCTCTCCTTTAGGCAGTGGGAATTTCCCTGCAAGAGCAGCTAGGCATGCCTGACCTTTCTGCTGAAGAACTAAAGGTCCAGTCAGAGCTGTGGCCTCAAGGATGCTGACAAAATCCCTCCAAAGAAGAAAGGGGGCAGGACACATCTCCCCTTGACAGGTGGGGAAAGAAGGCCTGAGAAGGGAACGGCTTTCCCCGAAGCCCAGGCAGCAGGAAGTGAGCCCGCACGTGGCCCATGGCAGGCGCTGAGTGAATGCTTGTTGGCTAATGGTTCCCGCCTCCACTGGGCACCAGCCCCGGAGGATGGTCTTTCCTCGGAGAGGGTGCTTTCACTGCAGTGACAGGTGATTTCAGAGGCCCCTTTTGCCATATTTTGGCTCCAGCTTGGGGCCATGCACGTGGAGGGTGGGTCTTCTCTACCCCTGGCTGGGAGCGGTCATCCCGCCAGCGTACCCCTATCGCCCCTGCCAGCTCTGAGCTGGCCACGGGAGACGCTCACACTCACTTGGGTACAGAATCTTTGTGTTCAGCATTGGCAAGCTGTCGCGGTTTCCCGTCTGGGGAGGAAGTGAGGCCGAGCTGCCCAGCGACAAACTTCCTTTGTTTATGAGCTTTTCACAGGGGGATTTGGACACTGGGGGAAACAACAGAAAAACAAGTGTTAAAAATAGGGCAGTAATTAAAGGCTGCAGCACTTTTTAGAGGCCTCTGAGGTCATCCCTTAGGGAGCTCTTGGGGCCAAAGGAAGGGAGAGAGGCTAGATGTCACTCGGGCCGTCAGAGCAGATGGGGGCTGAGCCTGGGCCTACACACTGGGTGTTGGGAGCAGCACTGCGGGATTTAGTGCATCAGCCCCATGCTATGCTGCCCAGAAACGACGTGCTGTGCTCCCTGGCAGCACCTTCCTCAGGCGCTCAGGGCGCTCCAGGGATGGCAGAGGTGTGCAAGCAGAAACTTGAGGGCATCTTTGGGAAGGGGCCTACAAGGAAGCCTGGGTCTTCTGCCCAGGCTCAGTGCCGCGCAGAGGAGACAATGGTACCTTTACGGTGGCTCCTCCCTCGGGAAACGCTGCCATTGCCGCCGTGAGATGACTGCAGCGGGGGCTTGTCCTCCACCTTGGGCTCGCGGCCTTCGGCGGCGGCAGAGAGCCCCAAAATGAAGCCTTCCTGCTCCTGGGTCTGGGCATTCTGCTCATCCACAGCTGGGGGACAGAAGAGGAAAAGGAGTGAGGAAGGAGTGAGCCTGGACACGGATGGCAAAGCCAGGAATGGGAGCTGGGGACAGCGCCACCCTGGACAAGGCCATGGAGACCTCGACAGGACCAGGGGGCAGCGGGCGAGGAAGGGCTATTTCAACAGTATTAACGTAGGGAGGGAATGAAAGCGGCCAATTGCCACCAACCCAATAGGGCCAAGATCCTGCCGGGCACCGAGGTGACCGAACAAAGCCCAGGTGTCCTGGGACCGTGGAGGCTGCGAGGTGCCTGCTCCGAGGTGAGGAGGAGACTCTCCTATTATACATGGTCCTTTGGCGAAGCCCATGGCACAGAGCCGTGGGGAGCATAGAAGCAAAGGCAGAGAAAAGGGGCAGGAAAGTGATGGGAAAGGAGACGAGGACAAATGGTGAGAAGCAGGCGCCAGGGGCCCTGTGAGTCCTTCGGGCCTTCGGAGGGACCTATGAAGCAGGCCCAGGAGAAGGAGGGATCTGTCTGAATCCAACGCCCTGCCCCTCCCTGGGCTGCCTCGCTGCTCACGCCTGCCCTTCACGGGACACTCTCCACCACATAGGGCCAGGACTTGAAACGGCAGGACCTTGGCCGACCCTGCCCTAAACAGGAGGCCCCCACACAGTGTCCCAGCCACCCAGCCACGTGGGACAGCTCAGCCCCTTAGAAATTTCTCTGCCACCAAGCATGTCCCCAGGCCTGGAACTGTGGGAAAATCACTTCCTCTTTGAGCCCCGGCTTCCTCATCCATAAAACTGGGATGATGCTCCCCGTGGGACCCCAGAGACTGCAAACACATGCGTGTAGGGGCGTGGTGTGGTTAGACTGTAGAGAAGGGGCAGGGCCTGACCAGGTATTTCAGGGGCATAAGGAATTCCCAGGTGGGGAAGCTCTCTCTGCCACCAACAGTCAAGAGAGGCAGCCCGAGCCCAGAGGGTCTGAGGGACCTGCCCAGAGTCTGGGTCTTCCCAAGTGGTCAGGCTGCCTCTCATAAGGAAGATCTGTCTGACCAGAACTCTCCAAATACAGGAAAGGCGTGTTCTGGTTTTTGTGGGATCTCTCGGGATGGCCAGCCCTGGATGCCAGGGTCATTGCCGGCAACTCTGGGAGATGTGGGCTGGGCTTGGACCCTCTGCACATCCACATTTGGAGGAAAGAGTCTGGGGGGATACAGGGGCTAATGCCTGCCTGGATTGGGGTCAACGACCCCTCCTTGGGCCGCCCCCATCTCCGAGGGCAGGGAGGGGGCACAAGGCAGACTACCTTTCTCTGCATGTTCTATGATCTGACGGATAGCCTTCTTCAGGCTGTTGGCTCGTAACATGAGCTGTTCCCGAGGCCGGAATATCTGGGGCCGCGCCGGGCAGGACGGCCCTAGGGAGCGGTCAGTGGAGGAGGCGCAGACCCCACCAGAACCATCGCCATCCTCCATCTCTTCTGCGATGGTGGGAGGAGGGTTGGGCAGGGAGGAGGAGGCTTGGGATTCATCGTTCAGCGTCTTGAGGAGAGAGTCCAGCTTCTCTTTGAGCACTGAGCACTGACAGAAGGAAGCAGAGCGCCTCAGAGCTCGCGGGGAACCCTGGCTCCAGGCCCCAGCCACCGTGCCCACGTCCTCCGTCACACTTACCTTCCTGGCCATGACTTCGGACTCCTCAGAGCCCTCTGTGGCTTTCTCGTACGCCTTCCCCACTCGTGCCACAAAGTCCTTCACAGTTTCACAGAGCACCCTGCGAGGAGGAAGAGTGGGGGCCGTGGGGCGCAGGCCACGGCATGGAGGCCTCCCTCCAGAGGGCCCACCCCCAGCCCTGCCTGCTCCTTGCGGCACTGCTCAGGTACATACTTGGCGGAGGAGATGACCACGGAATGCTGGTCCGAAGTCAGGATCTTGGACAAGTGGGCAGCCACTGAGTCTTCATAGAAGAGAATCTGCTGGACCTGGAGAAGCAGAGACATGAAGTGAAGATGGGGTGTGGAGCTGCTGGCCACGCTGCTGTGGGGAGCCTCGGGTCACCCACCCTGAGGGCTGCTCTGCCCCCCGGGGAGGGCACCATCAGGACAAGATGGGCCAACGTCCAGCCTGCCTGAGGCCCGAGGCCTAGCCGCTGCCCCACAGGGACTGCAGCACAGTTCTCCCAGCTCTTCAGGGGGCAACTCTGGGCTCTCTGATCAGGCCTTGCTCCCAGAACAGGCAATCACTGCCTCGCTCTGTCTGCTACAGACCCCAGGACCCTTGGGGCATCTGTCCCCTCCTGGAAAAGCTCTCGTTCTTGGGGAGAACAATTCATCCCTAAGCATTTCTCCGAAGCCTGGGCCCTGTGGGCTCCTCAGAGCTGTCTGGGCACAGGTGCCACCCACGGAGCTGTCAGACAAGGGCTGAGTGATGGCGAGGACAGACCACCTATGTGAGCCAGGTGGTGCTTGGGGGGCCTTGAGGGGGGCATTAAGCAGGGGCAGCCGCACGCGAGGAGGCAGGAAGGGACTGAGCCTATGCCCAACGCGAGGACAAGCCCAATGGGACCAGAGCAGCAGGCACCAAGAAGGAAGATGGAAGGCGTGGTCCCCAACCAGTCAACACCAAGTCCAACCTGGTGGACCACAGGCTAGCGACTGCATCCCAGCTGCCTGCCAGCTCTCAGATGCCCTCATCCCCCAGCCTGACCACCTCAGAGCTCTGGGAAAACAGAAACGTCAATCCTTCCCACCAAAGGCTGGCCCCCTACATGAGGAAAGAGGAAGCCATGGGAGGTTCTAGGCAGAGGGATGGCACGATGAAAGTGATGTTTCAAGACGGTGGCCACCAAGGGAAGAGCTCATGATGGCAAGAAGGGCGTGCGGACAGGAGGCCTTGGGGAGGAGCCGAGAATGGGGCACGGGTGGGGCTGGTACCTCTGAGTCCTCACTGAAATCTTCTGTCACCGTGGAAGACGAGGCTGGTCGGGGCAGTTTCGTTTCGTACACCATGATACTCCACCTGTGAGTTGGGAAACCAAGATTCGGTCAGTGAATCTGTGGGAAAGGAGAGCCCTGAAGGCTGACACCAGCGGCCCCCTCCCCCTGGGCACCTGGCTGGGGACAGCAAAGGGACCTCCTGACAGGCCAGAAGCACAGACCTTCAGGGCTCTTTCTACAAATGTGGAAATTGAGGTCCCCCTTGGGCCTCCCGGGGCCCCCGGCTCCTGGGCCCCTGCCCATTCCTCAAAGGAAAGCCTTTCCTGATGTTCTGCCTGAAGCTGAGTCCCTGGGAATCCCCAGGGGTGTGGCCTCTCCCAGAAGCCTCCATCATCAGACCCCCTTGGTCTGCCAGGCCAGGCCTTAAAAACAGGGGAGGTGAAGATACCGCTGTAGAGTGGGCACGCCCCAGCCCCAGCCCATGCCACTGAGGCCCTCAGCTGTCTGGGCCTCCTTATGCTGCCTCCCGAGTCACCTGGGCCTGGGCCCCTCCATCCTCCAGAAGAGAGGGCAACCCACCCCTGCCCTTCTCATCCCAGGCAATCCACGTCCTGATCCTTCCTCCACAAAGACTCTGCCCAGACCACTGTGGGGATGTTCTCTGGGTCCACAACAAGAAAGGGCAATCCTCGACAGGCCTGTGGCCCCCCCGGCTCAAGCACATGACCGGCCGGCCCACCTCCTTCCCCAGTTACACACATCTTCAATGGAATCAATAACATAAAGGTTTAATTACAGAGACACAAGGCTTTCAGAACTGGGCTGGGCCTGACCCCCAGGAGAGTGTGGTTAGGCAGAGGGGAAAAGATGGGGGCAGCCCACCCCTCGGACAGTCTGCAACGCTCCTGGGCCTGGCCGGTACAAGGGCTCAGCTTCTCCCTATCCTAGAGCTCAGGGCCTGGCATGCAACAGTGCTTAGTGAGTGTATATAATGACCATCTCCCCTCCCAGCAGCAGCAGCTGCCCCCGTGCCACGGGGGGCCTTCCACTCCTGTTCCCATCCTCTGTCCTCTGGATCACCCAGTGTCCGGGACCAGGGCACAAATGTCCCACCCGCCCCTTCTTGTCTTAGGTGGGAAAGAGTGAGGAGAGTGGAGGATGGGCGGGATGGGCTGGGACTCACTGCCCGCTGGTGTCAAGGGCACCTCCCCCGGTTTCACAAGCTCTGTCCATCCCTGGCACTGTCCTGAATCCTCCAAGCCCAAGGGAAGCCCATCCACCCTCTGTGTGCCCCACAGGGCTCCCCACCTGCCCAGGGGACGCTCCTGAGAGGCCCCCTGTCCGTGTTCTTCCTCTCCTCGCCCCTTCAGGCCTGACCCTTCCTTCCTCCTCTACCTCATGGCCTGAAATGTCTCTTTCCCGCACATAGGGGGACATGCACAAGTGAGCGGAGGGGAAGCTCTAGACTTGTTTTCACTCTGGACATGTGTGATCATGAAGGATGAAAGCTGCGGCTGGAGGCCAGACCTGGCCCGGGCCTCCCCCAACTCACCGGTCCAGCATCTTGGTGCTGGCTCTCTCCAGCTTCTCCAAGATCTGGGGGAGCTGGGCATCATCGTCACAGGCGGAGCCCCAGCCCAGCACGCGGGCCAGGTCGTTCCCAGTCCCAAGAGGCAGCACGCCCAGCTGACACTACAAGAAACAAGACACGTTTCCTGCCGGCACCAAGCACCGCCAGCTGGGAAGCTGAGGGTGCGGGCTTGGCCCGCAAGGATCACTGCCTCGTAGTCTGTCTCCCAAGTGGGACTGGCTCCATGGTCTCCGGAAACCTCCCTCACACCTGGCCTCTCCTTTCCCCCATGATGGGACTGGAGCCCTCGCTGGGACCCTTGTCAGCGGCCTCCCCAGGGCTGCCAGCCTCGCCTTCTTCTCCTCTCTGGTCACTCTCTTGGTGGCATGCAGCCTAATAAAGACAGTGTGGCCCCGGGTTCTAGTCTGGCCTTCTCTGCTAGTGCTGGGTCACTGAAACACACCTGGTGTTTCAGAGTCTGGGGGCGGGGGGGGCACCTCTACTAGCAGCACCATATCGTGTGACAAGGACATTCAATGCTCCTGTCCATCGGCTGGACAGGGTGTGCAGTCGCTACCCACAGCCTTCTCTTCTCCCCTCCCTCGTGTGGGCTCCTTGGACTGGCCCCTGCTAAGCACACAGCTGGTGCTTCATAAAAGCTGGCTGGCTGGCCGTCAGCGCCAGAGAGAGGTTGGGGGCGTTGGCGGCCCTCAGCCTCCTCGGAAGCCCAGAGTGTTCTGCATAGCACGAGGCTCCTCTGTGCCCTCCCACCTCCCAAGGCTCAAGGACAAGGCCAGGTCCACAGGGATGAGTCCATGCACTGCCCGATGCTCGCCACCAGGTGGCGGTGCATATCTAGGCCGATACCTGAGGGCCCCAGAACCGGAGGGCCCGGGCTGCGGGCGGCCAAGCCTGGACATTGCAGGGGGCTTTCTGCTCTGCCTCCGCAGGGGCCCCAGAGAGGAAGGAGGTTGTTTGGAGGGGTCCACTAAGGGTCCGGCCCCAGAGAACCTGACCTCACGGGGATTCTAGAGGCCACATGTTCCAGCCCCAACTGCAGAGTGGAGGAAGCCAGGGGCCCCAAGAGGCCCCATCTGTGGCTTATCTGAGGTCACACATGCAGAAAGTGGGGGCTGGTGGGCTAAAAGGGTCCAGGGAATCACTGATTTCCTTCCCTGCTGGGATACATCTCCCAGAGGCCTGCTGGCCCCTTGCACGGGTGTCTTTCTTTCCCTGCCCCCCTGGACAATGCCCCTGTCCTTTCCAGGTCCCTCTTCTCCCCAGGCTTCACCAGAGCCTTGCACCTCACCCCTAATTTAAGGCCTCACAGCAGGGGTTCTTAACCTGGAGACTTCATGTTCTCTTTTGTGAATTTAAAACGTGGGGGGAGAGGAACAAGCAGTTAAGCACCTAGTACGTGGCCGAGCACTTCACAAAAATTATTTCATTTAGAAACACACATTTTTGTGAGCGTTGCCTGGCTGCCCGGGGGCCGCGGTGCCCGTGATCCAGAGAATCACGGCCAGGGGTCGCCAGAGAGCACCGCCTGGGCTTGGGCCGCACGCGGACTCAGCCCCCCAATTGCTGCACTCAGGACGCACCTGCTTGTGGAGGCTGAGGCTGTCAATCTCAGACAGGACCCACCCGACACTCCCATCCCCGCCACACACCAGAATGCGGAAAGTGTCAAACTTCTGGAATAACCGTAAACTGTGGGGAGAAAAGAAACCCACCGTTAACAGCATGTGGTCAGTCTGGGTCAGCTGGACCCTTCTCCCCGCTCCCCCCCCCCCAGAGACAAGATAGAGCGCTCAGGATGGCTGAAGTCTGGGGCTCTTCTCTTGGCAGATGCCCGCCATGTGCCCCGACCCCCTGGTGTGCCTGCTGCATGCTCTGCCCAGAGCCTGCTGGTCAGGGAGGCCCCCAGCACTATGGAGTGGGCCCAAGCCTGTGCTCCAGATAAGCAGGATAGGCCTCTCTCCCTAAGGGAGCACTCTGCTGCCAGGGACCTGTGAACAGCCCAGGGCAGCCCACATGTGGACTTCCCTTCACACAGGCAGATGAGGCCCTCCTGCATGCTGACTGTCCCACACGGGGGGAGGGGGTACCCAGAGGATCTCTGAACCCCACCCTGGGATGACCCCTGGGCCCTGCTGTGGGGACCTTCACTCTCCCCCCTAAAGCAGATGGCTGCCCATAATGTCCCCGCCGGACGCCTGATTTGGGTGATGGTGCAACATGTGCTTATGGATGACCTTCTTGCAGAAAGGAGGAGACCGAGGCCAAATTAAACCCCACATCCCCAGAGTCAGCAGAGTCGTGGGAGGCGTTTCTGGCCTGGGTTAGGTCTGGCGGTGTCACATGACACCACAGAATCCTCGATTACTGAAGGTAAACTCCACGGGGGAACAGGTTTGGCAGGTACATTTGCAAATCAAATATCCTGCCCAAGTGCCTTCTGATGCCCCATCTCATGTTAAGCTTTTGGCCCATGTGGAAAGAAGGCAGTCAGAGGCATGGAAACAGAAGCCGCCAACATGGCCCACAGATGTCACCAGGGGCCTTCAACTAGAGAGGAGGGACAGAGGACACGGCCCAGACCTCCCCTCCCCCCACAGGAGCATAGACCCTGTGAGCACTTGGGGAGGACGTGGGGCAGCAGGACTAGCTACGGCCCATTTCCACATCTGCATCATTGGTGAACGAGGGTCTATGCCAGCTGAGGGGGGAAGATGGGAGAGAAGAAAGGAGGGAGAGGAGAGAAAGGGGAAGGAAAGGAGGAGGAGGAAGAGAGGAGAGGTGCTCCCCTCTGCAGTGGGCTCCGCCCCTACCCAAGGTGGGGTCCTCCGTTCATGAGGTCAAAGACCTGGGCCGGGTTCAGCAGCTGTTTGAATCTTCTAAGAAACTTCACCCCCTGGTTGTCTCCACTCTTCGAATTGACAAAGACCAGCAAAGGGCTCGTACAAGAGGGGGGACACGTGGCTTTCCAGAACCCTGGAAGTGTAGAAGGAAGGGAGAAGTGAGACCAAACAGGGTCTGACACAGAGGATGTGAGTGCCTCCTTTCCCCTTTTCTTCTCTCTCCCTCTCCTGTCTTTCCTGTTCTCTCTCCTCTCTCCTTTTCTTCTCTCTTGTTCTCTCTCTCCCTCTCTTGTCTTTCCTGTTCTCTCTCCTTTTCTTCTCTCTTGTTCTCTCTCTCTCTCGTTCTGTTTCTTTTCTTTTCTTCTTTCTCCCTCTCCTCCCCTTTTGTCTTTCTCATTTTCTCTCTCTCTCCTCCTTAAGAATGCTAATTCTTCCTCTTGCCCCCTCCAAGATACATGTCTACATTGGACACACAAACACAAATGGGCCCTGACTCTGTGCTGGTGACTTGTAGAAGGGTGAAAAGGTTCAGGTCCTCCCCACCGGGCCTCAGGGAAGAAATCTGGGGCACTTTTTTTTTTTATATGACCATTGATGGCTTGGATTTCTTCCTTTGAAAACTGCTTGTACAGAACCTCCAACTATTTGTCAGCTGGGGGATGGTTCCTATTCTTATAAACCTGACTCAGCTCCCTACAGACCTGAGAAAGGAGACCTTAGAAGCAAAGCTGCAAAGGTCCTCCCACCCCCGCTCACCTGCTTTTTTCTAATTTTGGCTGCATTGTTACCTTTTGTTACCTCCTGTGATCTCTTCTACCCTGCTCTGGTCACAAGCTCTTCCCTCAGCCACAGATCCGACAGGCGTGTTGAGGACACCACCCTTTATGTCTCAATCGTGAGCCCCTCTGGCGCCTGTGCTCCGAGGCTGGTCTTTCCAATTCCCCCCGTTTTTTCTGAGTACTGAATTCTCCGAGGCCCCAGCATGGGCTCTCTGGACACTGTTTCTGCCTGCTGTCCACCTCCTGGGTTCTACTGACCAAGCTCTCCTTCCTCAGCCAGCACTGTGGTGTGTGGATGTCCCTGCTCTGGGTCCTGCTGGGCCCCCTTCTTTCTTACTTTCTCCCACAGCCCGGCTGCAGGATGGCGCCTCTGTGCCTGTGGACCTTTCCCCTCTGCCCCCCTCACTCCCAGTGGAACTCGGATCAGTATCTCAGCCCGCCATCCCTGAGGATGCATGTCACATCTGCTTGTGCTGGGCCCTTTCCTGACAGACTCAGACTTGGTACCTGAAGCTGCTCACCCCAGACACAAGGCAGGGAGCCCCACGTGGGCCTGGGGCCATCCCTGGGTGCTACCTTGTGCCGAGAGCTCATCTCGCCACCCTCAACAAAGGTCCCGTGCCAGCTGGCTGACCCCTCAGGGACCGAGCCCTTGCCCGCCTCCTCTCCTGGCTGTCCTGGAGTCACAGGGGGGTGGGGGGAGGAGGCGCGGGAGGGGGCGGGCGCACACGCACCATCAGAGTCGATGCTGTTCAGGGCGGTCGGGGGAATGACGGACACCTTGCACAGGCCCAGGGGGCACTTGGCCAGCAGCAGGTCCTTGCACGCCGTATGTACCTGAAACAACAGTGGTCAGCAGCTGGCCGCCCTTCTCCAGCCCGCCCCCATCAGGATCTCCGGGTCTGCAGTGTGTATATGCTCCAATGTAAGTCAGGCCATTCAAGCCCTCCCCCGCTTGCCCTGTGCCACGGTGTAATGGGAATGCAAATTTGGAAGATCTTCTCTGCCCCTAGGCTAAAGTGCACCTGAAGCCTGGGGAGGGAGGCTTGTTTTTCAGTAGATACTTTTTGATTGGCCAGTGGGTCCATAAGGTTGTTACATTCTCTGAGCCAGGAGAAGGCTATATAAGCCCTGATGTGTAGCTTTGTTTTGGGGGCTCACTTTGAGAAGTGTTCTGTGATTTGATCTGTATTCTGAAAAGCCGTTGTCCAGGGCCCCCTGGCTTTGAAAAACCCAGATGTGGAAACCCAGATGTTGACTGAGTATGGATGTAATGGTTGGAAAGTTTGGAAATCTGTCTACTTGATCTGTTTCTGTCTTGATAATTCTGCCTGTGTACTTTGAAGTTCGGGGTGCTGACCTTTTCTCCTGAACAAGGTAAACGATATATGTCTGACTGATTAAAATAAGCTTGTTAACCCATTTTGAGTTGCTTTCCTTTAACAAAGCAGATCCAAGAACCTGTGGTAGCAGCAAACCCTGAGGACGCCGGGGTGCTTGCTGCTACACACAGCCCTGCTGCTGCTGCTAACGTGTGACAAAGCAGTGGGCACGCAGTCAAGTACAAGCCCCTTCGAGTCCACGGCAGCCCTGGGGGTGGGTACCATGGTCATTCCCATCTTACAGACGAGGAAGCTGAGGCACATAGCCAGTAAGTGTCTGAGGTTGAATTCGAACTCAGGCTTTCCCAATCCAGGCCTGGGGTTCTCTGCATCGTGGCCCCTCCTAGCCTCTCTTCCTCCTTCCTCTCTGGGACCCTGCCGGCTCTTTGCTCCACTGCCCAGAAGCCCTGAACCAGTGTTTTCTCACTGAAAAGTTATTTTCCTTCCAGGATTTTCTTAACCTGGGCTCAATGTGACCTCTACACATGTCATTCAGAGACATCCTTGACTTAAGAGGCACACCTTCTTCCTAGGGCAATCTAGTGCTCCCACTGCGGCAGCCCCCAGGAGCTGGACAGACAAAAGGGGAGGGGGGCGCATGAAAAGGGAAATGGCCAACCACTGGCCTGGGGAAATTCCCTAAAAGAAAAAGCGTTTTGTGACTAAAAGGGACGAGCCATGCAGGCCCTTCTCACTGACCCGGAGGCTCCAGAAGGTGGGGGTGGAGGCTGGCAGGCAGCAGCGGGCATTGCCAGGGCTCTGGAGGCTGCCCCGCACTGGGAGGTATCCCAGAGGCCCCCGACACCAAAGCTGCCACCACTACTGCCAGCTCTTCTCAGAGTGCCTCCACAGGCATCCGGGGCCCCGCGAGGGCGGTGGGCCCTGGCCCCAGAGCCAGGGAGGCCAGTACGAGGCCCCTCTCATATGGTCACTTCACCTCTGCCGTAGTTTCCTCATCTGTAAGATGAGGGGTGGAACTCAACGGTCTCTCAGGACCCGTCCAGCTGGCAATTTGTGACCCAGTGGTCACCACGTTTCAGATCACTCTCCTGGCAGGGCTCTGGACCCTTTATCCAGGGCCTACTATGTGCCAGCCCCATACAATTGCTCTCTCATTTGGTACTCACTACAGCCTCCCGCCCTCAGGCAGAGACTTTATTACAGATGAGGCCCCCAGGCAAGCAGAGGTTAAGTGACCTTCCCAGGGACACAGCTGAGCAGGTGTCTGAGGACAGATGGGGCCCAGGAAGGCACCCCCCCTAGATCAGGGGACATAAGTGAGGCCAACACAGTGCTTGGCTCCTCCCTTCCCAAAGCCCCACTGGGTCACCCCTTTTTCTAACAGGCCCCCAAGGATCCCCTACACGGTCCCTTGGATCTAGGATCTAATGGGTTCATCTGAGGCCAACACACGGTGATGCAGGTTTCAACGGCAATGCTGACAAAGCTCCAGCAGTGACGGTGGCCCAGGATCACTGGACTAAGGCTCCCAGACCCCCACTCCGCCCCAGTGCCCAGCAGCTCACCATAGCCTTACACCAGAGGCAGCGCCAGTCCTGCAGCCGAAGCACGCTGCCGCATGTCTTCTCGCACACTGTGCACTTGGCGCTCACAGGAAGGTTTCCTTCCAACCACTGATGGGGCATCGAGATCTGCAAGGCCAGCAGAGGAGGAAACAGGCAAGGCTCCCTCTGGGTCTGAACACGGGCCACAGCCCTGCGAGCTCCAGGCCCTTCTGAGGGCTGCCTGGTCAGCCAAGGCTCCCTCCAATGAGCTGACCCTCAGTCTGACCTAGGTACCCACCCAGGGGTCTGGGCCCTGACACCTCTGAGGCCTGGGACCTGCCACCTCTGAGGCCTGGGACCTGCCGCCTCTGAGGCCTGGGACCTGATGCCTGGGTCCTGACGCCTCTGAGGCCTGGGACCTGATGCCTGGGTCCTGACGCCTCTGAGGCCTGGGACCTGATGCCTGGGTCCTGACGCCTCTGAGGCCTGAGGCCTGGGATCTGCTGCCTCTGAGGCCTGGGACCTGCTGCCTCTGAGGCTTGGACCCTGACACCTCCCAGGTGCACTCCACTCCTTCTTGCCCGTTCACCAAGGGCAGCCCTGGAAGGAAGCCCCAGGACAGCCCTCCTGGACAAGGAGGCGGCAGATGGGCCGCAGTGGCCACGCAGCCGTACCCCATCCTCGTCCTCTCGGATGTCCTTCCCAATAGAAGCCAGCGTCGTCCACTTGCAGTTGTTGTTTGCCCGGACGGCACAGCGCTTGTGGGCTTTGAACTTGCACACTGGGGAGGAAGCAGGAGAGGCGCTGAGGTGGGGGCCTCCTGAGTGGCCCGCGGGCAGGGGAGGGGCGCTCGCAGGAAGTTCAGGGCTGAAGGGTGTCCCTTGTGCTGCCCCCGGTGCCACATTTAGGGTGAGCTGTCCATCGGTTGGCTGAGGACTGACCAGCCCAGCCCTGGGCCAGGAGGGCAGAGGGAGGGTCCCGTGGGCCAAGCCTGGGCCCTGCTCTGGATTCCCTGAGCTTTCTGACATCACCCTTCTCTAGCTCAGTCCCCTAAGAATCAGCAAGGGAGACTTCTGTGGTCTGAAACGCTGCCAGACATGTGTGCGGCAGGGCCTGACAATAAGTGAGGCCCAGGCATGACGGGCTGTGGGTCAGGCCCCAAGCACAGTAGTCAGGGTCCTGGGCTTGGGGCCCACGGGACCCAAGCTTTAATCCCACCTCAGACTCTTATGGTCACGGGACCTCTCTCTGCCCATTTCCCCATCTGTAAAATAGGGGTAATCATCCCAGCAGCAGCAGGTCCCTGCCACATAAAGGCCTCGGCAAACTCTGAGCCCTAGGCAGAGGCAAGCTCTGGATGGTATGACCATGAATTTAATGCTTCTGGTGTGCCAGCACCTCCCCCCCCGCCCACTTGGCTAGCACAAGGGCCTTCTCCATCTCTCTGGGACCCCACCTGACCTCCCAGGGCCCACTGGTGAGACCACCCCCCATTCACTTGTACTCCTGGGCATGGTCAGCCCTGGAGGATGAGGTACTAGAAGGTGCCTGTTCCCATGTCCCTGGGGGGTGTTAAAGGGACACAGGGCACTGTGGCAGAGCAGGGAGCCTGGGGTCCAGTCTCAGCTCTGTCCCTCAGTGGTCAGCCCGGTAAGCTTGGCCTCAGTTTCCCCACGTACCTTCACAAGACAGCCCGTGGGACGTGACACCAGACAGCGCCTCCCGGCACACATTGCAGTACGTGGGCCTTGCATGGGAGCAGGCATACCAGTTGTGCGTGCCTGAGAAGTGGTCCATGCTGTACTGGGTGGACTGGAAGGATAAGGCAAAAGCATTGAGTGAAAGAGGGATGGGGGACACGGCCCCGCCCCCCCTTAAACGGGAACAAGCTAAATCAATCCCCTGCCTTGCCAGCATGGACAGGGCTAGCGGGCTTGCACCTGATGGGCACCGGGAGCCCAGCACATGGCTCACGGTGGGGGCTCCCCTCCAGAATCCCAGTCCTGGGAAGGGCCCCCAGGCTGCCCAGAGGGTCCTCGCTGCAGAGGAGCCCCCTTTCCGCCCACCTCAAAGTGCTCTCGGTTCTGCACAGTCTTCAGGGCCGCGATCCAGTCTTCCATCTCTTTCCTGTTGTCGGCGCACAAGATAAGCTTCCGACATGGAGTGATGACCTGGGGGAGAGGGAAGGGACAGGTGAGTCAGCGTGGTCAGGAACAGTTGGGGCTGTGACGATCCCGCTGCTAACTTCTTGGCTGCCCACCACTTTAAAGGTTTCTTCCCTAGTAACAATTTTCTGCTGAGGGGTTCTGGCAGCCATTTAATTTAGTTAGACGGGCATTTATTAACCACCTACTGTGTCCTCCTCTGGAAAATGGGCTGGAGAAGAAATGGGAGACCACTGCAGTACCTCTGCCCAGAAACCCCCAAACAGGGTCATGGAGAGTCAGGCACAATGGAAATGACAACAGCTAATGTGCCAGGCTCCAAGATCAGCACCGAGGTGAGAAAGCCGAGACGACGGGTACACAAGGTGCATGTGGACAGACACGTGGGGCACACGAGGATGGGCACACAAGACGCATGAGGATGGGCACACAAGGACGGGCCAGAAGGGATCGGGGAGGGGGGACGGGCACTGCCCAGGGACGCTCCCCTTCTTCCTTTATCTACACCCCCAACCAAACAGGAGAGCTTCCCCCAGGCTCAGAACAGGGGAATGGTAAAATGATGCCAGATAAAGGTCTCTGGAGGAGAAAACCAAGGGAGATCCAACTCTCACATCTGTGACTACTCGGGGGCAGCCCCAGATCTCGGCTCTAGGGCCTGGCAGCCGCCTGTCTGGAGGGATGCCCTCCAGCGTCCTTGCAGGAGCCCCTCCTATAGCCGACCAGGAGGAGCTTTCTGCGGGGGGCAGGGCGGGGCCTCCGGGACCACAAGTGCTGTGTCTTAAGTCACAGTCAGGACAGCTAGTACTGACAGCACCTACTGTGCGCTGTGTGGTGCTAAGGGCTTTGCACCGATGATCTCACTCGATGCTCACAGCAATTCTGGGAGGTAGCAGTGGGTGGGATCCTCCTTCTGGAGCTGAGGAAACTGAGGCAGGCAGGGATTATGGCCTGCCCGTGTCTTCCACAGGCTGCGAGCACAAAAATCTCAAGGGCAGTCGATGGGTTCCCGGCGGGGGAAACCATTCCTGATGGTTTCTGCTTCCTCTGAAGCAGGGTGGGGAGTCTGGGAGGTGTGGCCACCCTCGCTGGGTCCCGGATGGAGAGCTGAACGAGGCCCTTGGGGTCATCGAGCTTCCTGGCTGTCTACTGTGTGGGGACAGGGAATGAGCGACGCCGTCGGGCTCCTCATGGGGCAGACCGCCAGGGCCCCGAGGTACTCCCGCTTTTCCAAGTCAGTTCCCAAGCACCCCTCAGCAACAGGCTGCAGGAAATGCATCTGGCCCCACCACAAAAAACCGGCCTCCCTTCAAACTTGGACTACCCCACAGCCCTCAGATAAAAATGATGCCGCATTCAGGCACATGCTGACAGAAGGGCCTATCCGCTCATGGAGGACCAGTCTGGTGGAAGGAGGGAGGGATCTGGAGTCAGAAGAGCTGAGTTTCAATCCTGCCCCTGCCATTCATGAGCTGAGCTACCCTGGCCACCTCACCTCCCGTCTGCAGGTCCCAGAGTCCCTGGCTAGACAAAGTGATCCCTCTAGGGATGGCTAGGTGGTGCAGTGAATAGAGCACCGGCCCTGGAGTCAGGAGGACCTGAGTTCAAATCTGGCCTCAGACACTTCACACTTATTAGCCATGTGACCTTGGGCAAGTCACTTAGCCCCAATTGCCCTCCAAAAAAAAAAAAGCAAAGTGATCCCTCTGACCCTGCCCAGCTCTAAGCCCTGCAACACACGCTTACAATTCCTCATCACCTCTTTAGGCTCTCTCTCTCTCCACAACATTCTTGGGGAATGTTTGCAGGATGTTCAAAGGCTGGCCTGAGTGTGGGGAGGCCTATCAGCAAGCTGGCTGCAGGGTCATGGGTTTCACCAAGAACATCCATTTACTAAGACTGGAAGGATATGCAATCTGCATCTGTGAAGGAAGAAAACCTCCTGACATCATCACAGATCCTTGAAATCTGAAACATCCAATGAACTGAATGAATCATGGGGTTTTTGCCAGGCCCCACGGAGGTCAACGACGGCCATGAAGATGCAGGTCCTGACTGTGTGCAGTCCCAGGGTCAGTTCCTTGTATACTGGAACGTCAGGGATGGAGATGTCTGAGCTCTTGTTAAACAAACTTCAAACTCAAGTCTTTACTTATCTAGGACTGTGTGTGTGTATTCTGGACATTTTAAACAACAAATGCATCTAATTAATTTACCAAGCCTGGAGATGCATTTCTGGATCTTTAGCTTCTCTGGCTATGAATGTGAAACAAGCCGTTCTTACACAAACCTGACAGCGGAGACCCCGGAGCCGGGTCACCTTCAGAAACGGGAATGTTAGCAGCCACCTCTCTTTACCTCCTTCCTTTTCCTGTTTATTCATGGACTAGAAAAGAAACATGAGATTTCCTGCTTTTTACATTCAAAGTTGATTTCTCAATTTAGAATGAACTGGTCCAAAGAAGGAAACATTTTCCTGCACCTGCAGAGAAGCTGTTCTGGCTTAGTGCCCCCGCCTGCCCCAGAGCCTGGGGACCCTACCTAGAACCCGCGGCCTGGTCCAGCTCCCCGCCGAGGAGCCTGGCTGCAGCAGTGAGCTTCTCTGCTTTTTGAGTCTTTCACACCAACATGACAAAGTCCTAGGGTCCCAGTGGAAATCCATTTCATGGCACCAGGGGGCACCTGCCTAATCTGGGCATTCCTGGAGATTCCTGGCAGCCAACTGTGTCCTGGGGATGACAGCAGGAAGGCTCTGGGTCCGACGCATCACCCTTTATGTCAGCACTAAGGACAAGAGGCAACGAGGGGAAACAGGCCTGGGTCTGGAAGGCTTAGGTCTGACGGAGGGAAACTGAGGCAGTGACTAAGAACTCAGAGAGTGCCCACTGTGTGCAAAGCATTTCACGTACAGCTTCACCACAAGCCTGGGAGGTAGAGGGGGATTATCATCCTCATCTTACAGAGGAGGAAACTAAGGCAGATGAGGCTAACGGGCTCCCCCGGGTCACTCCGCCACGGCTATGACCCCAGCAAGTTGCTTAAGCCATGTGAAAAGTGGGAATAGAAACCTTGCGCTGAAGAGGCCTCCTGGGGAGGGTGCCTGTTGGAGCTGAGGCCTGAAGGGGCTCCAAGAGACCTAGAGCCGAGGAGGGAGAGCCTGCCAGGCATGAGGCACAGCTGGCGCAAGGGCCTGGAGATGGGACGTGACATGGGAGGAGAAGCAGGAAGAGGCTTTGGATGCCCTTTTTATTTGGTCCTGAAGGTGACAGGAAGCCACTGGATGAGAAGACAAGTCTGAAGGAGGCAGGGGACAGGGGAGTGCCATAGGATGAGTCCTTATTGGCAGGACGGCCTCTCCTGGCCCCCAGAACCAGCACTCTCCAAGTCTGCCAGCAGGGCACGGCTCTGGGGGAGGGGCGCTGTGGGGGGAGGGGGAGGGTCTGCATCAGGGGATGGAATCACAGACTAATAGAGAAGGGGCCCCAGGGTCTGAGCCATCCTGACCACTGCCCTTGGGTCACTGGGGGTGGTTAGCCATCAGTGGCAGTTGGGGGCAGACCGGGCACACCGCGTCCCAAGCATCCCTGTGCCACCCTGGCCACTGGCACTGTTGGCCCGTTTCCCTTGGTGCCCTGGAGCACTGCCTGCTTGGGCATCCCTCCTCTCCATCCCAGCTTAGAACACGACCTCGGGACGTCAGCACTCGTGCAGATGTGGCCGCTCGATGTCGTTCCTCCCCCTGCACCCCATGGCAGTTCCCCAGACTCCAGTCACACTTCAGATCTGCCTGCTTGTGCCTGCCCATCTCCGCCTCCATGAGATCAGAGGCAGGGGAAGGACCCTCGGTGTGTCCTCTGAACTGAGGCCATGTCCAGCCTCATCCTGAGACACAAACTCTGCTCCTGCTCCCCGGGCACTTAGCACCACAGAGGACGCTGTGCCCTCAAGCGGCTGCACCCACCAGGGAGCCAGGAGGGGCGACGGTAGCTCCCTTTTCTTATCTTAGGTGCAGGGGACTCAAAGAGTCTCCTAAGAGACAAGGTCGCAGGTCTTTAATGCGAGGGCAGTGGGCGGCAGCCCCTCAGGCAGCCCTCTGCCACCTCAGCCCTCCCTCCTTCCTCCGAGGAGACAGGAGAGAAGGAAAGTATGGCATCCGCTCCCACCCCCAACTCCCATCACCCAACTGGCCTCTGCTGCCACCACTAGTTTCATCTTCCCACAATTACATTTTAGTTTAAACATTCAACATCCTGTTTACATCATTTTGCCAAGAGTCAGTTATGACTAAGCCAACACTGTCAGGAAGTGAATATTCACCTGTCAGGGAGAGGCCGACCACTGGCTGGCACTGCAGGGCCCATCTATAGGGGAAGGTGGCCACTGCCTGAAAAGTCCCTTTTCCCACCCAGTCCAAAGCGGGGCCAGAAGCAGCTTCTTGGTCCTTCAGGGCGACTGTGCCGACCCTTTGAAAGTCGCACATGGGATGCCAGAGCTGACATAAGCCGTGGGCCACGGAGGACTGAGCCACAGGAAATGGCAGAGGTGCGGCACCTGGAGAAGCCAAATGGGGCCTAACGGAGTCAGCAGGAACTGGAAGACAGCGTGCACCATGGCCAAAACAATGTGAATGGGAAGGGAACGCGGGCAGGACCCCAGCCGGCTGCTGCGCAAGTGAGAAAAGCACCCGAGTTCTAGGGTGCCGGGGGCAGGGCGGGCATGCCACCAAAGGAGATGGGCTCCATGGTGAGGCAGAGAGGAGAGATGTCTGTCCTCCAGTGGCCCCCTGTGAAGATGAGCCAATCCAACCTGGCTGCTCTGGGACCCTTCCCGGCTTCTGCCAGCACAGCAGATGGAGCCCTGCGCCTGGAATCAAATCCGCCACCGGCGGGGTGCCCCTGGCCAGGGCCCTTAACCTGTCTGCCTCAGTTTCCTCAACTATAAAATAGGGATAATAAAGATCCTCTACTTCCGGGGTTGTGAGGGTCCAATGAAATCACCTTTGTCAAGTTCTCAGTACAGCGCCCCTGTAAATGATGGTTACCCCCCTTTTGTACATTTAAATTTGTCTCTCTTCCCGTCTGGGGCTGCCCTAGCCATCCCCTGCCTCCCAAATTATGAAAAAGAAAAGTAAAGACAAATATGACAGCTGGCAGCCTACAAAAAATGTATGGGGGGTAGTAGATTTTGAGGGGCAGGTAATGCTTGAACCTCATTCTCATCTGCACAGCTTCCAAGAGGGAAGAGTGCACATACACACGTGCACACACAGATACACGCGCACACACATGTGCACACTCACTTGGGCAAAGAAGTCTATCTTACCCAACACGGAAGAAGGCAGGGAAGGGGCAAAGAAGAAGTGGCAAGTGAAAAGAGGGAGGCTGGAGTAAGGAGGTGGTGGTCAGAAGCAAAACAGAGAAAGGATTGAAAGAAGAAAGAGGGATAAAGAGAAGAAAACAGGATGGAGGGAAAGACTTGTTAGTAGTCTTAACGATGAACATGAATGGGACAAACGCACCCACAAAACAGAAGCAGAGAGCAGCCAGGGTTAGGAGCCAGAGCCCAACAATATGCTGTTCACCAGAAACAAACACAGAGTTAAAATAAAAAGGCTGGAGTAGAATCTATTATGCTTCCAGTGAAGTGAAAAAGGCAGGGGTAGGCAAGCAAGATCTCAGAGCAAAAGCAAAATAAGACCTAACTAAAATAATCAGGAAAACCACATTTTGCTAAAAGGCACAAAAGGCAATGAAGTTATCTCAATACTAAAACATTAAAATTCTTAAAGGAAAAGTTAAAAAAAAAATGACACAACGAAATAGACAGTAAAACCATACTAGTGGTGGGATCTCAATTTGCCCCTCTCAGAACTTACTAAATCTAACCATAAAATAAATAAGAAAGAAGTTAAAGAAATGAATAGAACTTTAGAAAAGTTAGCTATGACAGACCTCTGGAAGAAACTGAATGGGAGTAAGAGGATGCATTTTTTTCAGTTCTACATGGTACCTTCACAAAAAGTGATCACATAATTAGGGAGTAAGAACCTCACAAACAAATGCAGAAAAGGAGAAATACTAAATGCACCCTTTTGGGACCATAACGTGATAAAACTGAATAATCTAACCCCAAAGAATGAGTGGATCAAAGAACACCACCATCATCACAACCAACAGAAACAATAATGTCATTAAAGATAACGACAACACCAAGACAATACACCAACATTTGTGGGACGCAGCCAAAGCAGTACTTAGGGGAAATTTTCTATCTCTAAATGTTTACATCAATAAAAAAAAGAGAAAGAGCAGATCAATGAATTGTACATGCAACTAAAAAAAATAAACTAGAAAAAGAAAAAGTGAAAAATCCCCAATTAAACAAGATAGAAATCCTGAAAAATCAAAAGAGATGAATAAAATTAAAAGCAAAAAGAAAATGAAATAATAAATAAAGCAAGGAGGCTGTTTTATAAAACAGCAACAACATAAAATTGACAAAGCAGTGGTTAATTCAACTTAAAAAATACAAAACCAAATCACCAGTATAAAAAATAAAAAAGGATAAATGCACCACCAATGAAGAAATTAAAGCAATTATTAGGAACAATTTTGCCCAATTATATGCTAAAAAATCTGACAATCTAAGTAAAATGGATGAATATTCATAAAAACACAAATTGCCTGGATTAACAGAAGAGGAAATGAAACAGTTAAATAATCCTGTCTTAGAAAAAGAAATTGAACAAGACATAATTGAACTTCCTAAGTTGGTTTAAATTTGGTCCAAGACCAAACATTTAAAGAACAATTAATTCTAATACTGCATAAACTATTTGAAAAAACAGGTAAAGAAGGAGTCCTATCAAATTCCTGCTATGATACAAATATAGTTTTGATACCTAAAGTAGGGAGAGCTTAAAAAAGAAAGAAAGAAAGGTAACTTAAAACCAATTTCCCTAGTGAATATTGATGCAAAAATAAAATACTAGCAAAAAGACTATAGCAATATATCATAAGGAACACACACTATGGCCAGGTGGGATTTATACCAGGAATATGGGGCTGGTTCAATATAAGGAAAACTATTAAGTATTATTGATCACATAAATAACAAAAACAGCAAAACCCACACGATCTCAACAGAAGCGGAAAAAAAGCTTTTGACAAAACACAACAAGCATTCCTATTAAAAACACTAGAGAGCATAGGAATTAGGAATTAATGGAGTTTTTCTTCAAATGATAAGCAGCATCTATCTAAAACCGAGAGTGACCATTGTCTATAATGGAGATAAACTTGAAGCCTCCTCAGTAAGATCAGGGGTGAAGCACAGATGTCCATCATCACTATTATTATTCAATATTGTACTAGAAATGCTAGCCATATCAATAAGAGAAGAAAAAGAAATCGAAGGAATTAGAATAGGCAACAAAGAAACAAAACCATCACTCTTTGCAGATGATATGATGATATACTTAGGAGAATCCTAGAGAATAAATTAAAATACTACCTGAAACAATGAACAACTTTAGCAAAGTTGCAAGATACCCAAATAAATCCTCAGCATTTCTATATATTACCAACAAAACCTAACAGGAAAACACAGAAGAGAAATTCCATTTAAAATAACTGCAGACAATATAAAATACTTGGGAGTCTACCTGACGAGACAAACCCAGGATCTGTATGAACACAATTATTTTCTTACAGAAATAAAGACACACCTAAAAACTGGAGAAACAGTAATTGTTCATGGGTAGGCTGAATCAATATAATGAAAATGACAATTCTACCTTTCAATTTACTTCCTTATCCAGTGTCATACCAATCAAACTATCATGGAATTATTTTATAGAGCTAGAAAAAATAATAATGAAATTCATCTGGAAGAACCCTAAAAGGTCAAGAATATCAAGGGAACCAATGAAAAAAAAGTAAAGAGAAGCAACCCAGCAGTACCATATCCCAAACTATACTACAGTAGCAATCATGAAAAATGGTAGAGCTAAGAAAGAAGATGATCTGATCACAGAAACAGGCTAAGCACAGAATGCATAGAGGTAAATGACCATAGCAGTTTAATGTTTGAGGAAAGAACACTATTTGACCAAAACTGGTAGGAAAACTGGAAAGTAGTCTGGCAGAAAGTAGTCACAGAGTAACATCTCACACCATATTTGGGGAGTATGGAAAAATTACTTCTCGGATATATGGATACGGGAAGAGTTTACAACCAAATAAGACAGAGAGAGGATCGTGAGGGGTAAAAGGCATAATTCTGGTTACATAAAATCACAAAGGCTTTGCACAAACAAAATCAATGCTTCTGAAATTAGAAGGAAAGCAGGAAACGTAAACTTTATAGCAAGTTTCTCTTTAAAGGCCTTGTTTCTCAAGTATATAGGAAACTGAGTTAAATTTATGGAAATAAGAATGAGTCTCCAACTGATCAAAGGATATGAACAGTTCATAGAAGAAGAAATTAAAGCTATCAATAGTAACATGAAAAAAAATACTATAAGAAATGACAAGGAGGATGGGTTCCAAAAAGCCTGGGAAGACTTACATGAACTGAGGCAAAGTGAAGTGAACAGAGCCAGGAGAACGTGTTACAGTACCAGCAATGCTGGAACAAGATCAGCTGAGACTCAGCCACTCTAATTAACACAACGATGCATGACGACTCCAAAGGACTCAAGACGGGAAATGCTATTCACCTCCAGAGAGAGAACTGATGAGCTATGAGTTCAGACTGAAGTATATTACTCTTTCTTTCTCTCTCCTCTCTCTCTCTCTTCCTTTTTTTTCTTTCTTTCTTTCCATATGGCTAATATGGAAATGTTTTATATGGCCTCACTTGTATAAGTGATATCATATTGCTTGCTTTCTCAATGAATGGGAGGAGAGAATTTGGAACTCAAAATAAAGAAAAATGAATGTCAGAAAAAGACATGCTCTACATTCTACATCTGGAGCATACTACCTCTCTGTCAGGCAAGAGGAATCTCATCTTCAGTCCTCGGAAATCGTGCGTAGTTACTGCATCAATCAGGACAGCTAGGTGGTACAGTGGGCAGAATGCCCGTCCTGAGGTCAGGAAGACCTGAGTTCAAATCTGGCCTCAGGCACTAGCTGTATGACCCTGGGCAAGTAACTTAACCCTGTTTGCCTCAGTGTCCTTATCCTGTAAAACTAGCTGGAGAAGGAAATGGCAAATCATTCTAGTATCTTTGCCAAAAATAACCCCAGAGGGGGTCGTGAGAGTTGGACATGATTAAAACAAGTGAATGACAATTGCATCTGTCAGTGTTCTTGAGTCTTCA
The DNA here is from genome assembly GCF_028583685.1 of Petaurus breviceps papuanus. Lineage (NCBI taxonomy): Eukaryota > Metazoa > Chordata > Mammalia > Diprotodontia > Petauridae > Petaurus > Petaurus breviceps. Next base: position 7,901,422 of record NW_027186383.1, read on the forward strand.
GAGGGATTTCACTTTATCATGTTGCTGTTACTGTAGAACCTTTCTCTGTCTTTCCTCCAAGCCTTGTATTTCTGCTGAGGAATCCACGGCCCCAGTTATGAAGGTCTGCAATCCAGCCCTCGTCCCTGACTCTCCCCCCACCCACATGTTCAGTCCTGCCCTTACCTCTCACCTTCCTCCACCCTCCAATCCCTGTAGCTCCCCCAGTGACATCCGTAAGCACAGCTCCTGCCTCAGGATGCCTCAGTGGCTGCTAGGCACACATCCCAAAGAAAGGCTCTGTGGACACCACATTTGTGGGAGCCAAGAACCAGAAAGCAGCAGTGAGCTCCATGGAATGGGGAGAAGAGCTGAGCACAGAGCGGTGCATGGCTGCAGTGGAGCCTGACCCCGGGGGCCAACAGCTGCCTCCCGGCTGCTCTGCCAACAAGCCGCTCCTGCCCCCAGGCCGGGCACATCTTCCCTGGCTGCCCACCACACCGGCATCTCCAAGCTCTGGCTTCCCTCAAGTCCCAGAAAGAGTGTCATCTTCCCGGGAAGCCTCTCCTGCCCCTCTGAAGCCCGGGCCTTCCCCTCATTAGTTACTTCTTATTTATCCTGTATACGGCCGGCCTGTTGTCTTCTTCGTTACTGTGATAGTAATGGCAATTAAAGATTCCCCTGTATTGGCTTGGTTTTCAAATTGATTGTGTTAAAACCCAGAGTTTGTTAATCCCACCTGTGGGATGGGCTTGTTGATGTGAAAAGAAAGTCCTGAACTGGGAGGAGCTGGTGACGTAGATTTGGAGAGACAAGAGAGAGGCGGAAGATCTTTTTGGAAGCAGCACCTTGTGGAGAGAGAGAGACTAAGAGAATTGCTGGTGGCCGCTTTGAATTGCCCTGGATTTTTGAGACCTGCCCCCTGAGCTGCCAAGGACTGAGGAGACATGGCTGTTTTGCTGGTACTTTGTCTGTCTGTTTTGATGTTGTTTTGCCAGATTTGTCCACTGGTGAAAGACAGTCCTTTTGTTGAAGAAGTCCTGGAACCTGGCTGTTCGCTAAGAAGCCCTGAGACTGTCCTGCAGACAGAGAGTGAATACTGTCCACTGGTGAGGGACAGTGCTGTTGTTGCAGGGGTCTGGAGACTGTCCTGCAGACAGA